>NC_048304.1:59209867-59316997 GCF_013100865.1 Trachemys scripta elegans | reverse complement strand
GATTTTCCCGGACATGCCCGGCTTTTGGGGATTTCCCCCCCGGACGGGGATTTGAGCCCCCAAAAGCCGGACATGTCCGGGAAAATCCGGACGTATGGTAACCCTAGTTATCCTGATGGAGACAGCGCTGACACTGGCTCTGGCACGCCACTCCGAGTTGGCACCAGGCACCGTGGTGTCAGTGCGCGGCGCCCCTTCGGCGCCATCGACTAGTCGGCACCGCTCCCCGTCCATGGGGCATGCCAAGAAGGCTAGGAAGAGGCCTTCTTTGCCACGGCACCGGAGTAAACCCAGGACAGAGGCTGGATCCATGTCGGGCAGTCCTCGATACCCACCGGCCTCTGGGCCTCCGACTCAAGTCGAGCGGAGTAGCCCGGCCCATTCAGAGCAAGCCTCCCTGGATGTCCGGATGCCCTCCACACCGGAGGCCCTGCAGGCAACCAGGGATGTTATGTCCATGCTGATACCAGGAGCACCACCGATGTCAGCCCCCCGCTCCAGAGGCAAGCTGCCGCAGGGATCTCCGCATTCGCCCCCGACTCGGTACCAGGCTCAGTCGAGGGAATGTTCCCGATGCCATTTGCCGCCCAGCGACCGTTCAGGGCAAAGTCCACGTGGATCACCCTTGACGCTCACCAGGCTGTCTGATTGGGTTCTGTCTGACCGAGACTCTCAGCACCGCTCCGCCTCGAGGAGCAAACCCCGTTGGGGCCCGGGCAGATGTCCCCAAAGGTCCTCGCAGGGCTGGCTCTACCATTTTTGCCGCCCCAAGCAAAAAAAAAAAAAAAAGCTGCTCGGACTGTGCTGCCCCATGAATGGATGAAATGCTGCCCCTTAGCATGTGCCGCCCCAGGCATTTGCTTCCCCCACTGGTTCCTGGAGCCGGCTCGGGGTCCTCATCTCAGAGGGGCTATCGCAGCCGGTCACGGCATGAACATCGACGTCATCCCCATTCGGCATCCCGCTCTAGGACCCCGCCACGGCACCGCCTCCATGGCCCCGGGTGTCGATCGGCGATGTCTCACTATCACGGGTCCGCCCGCCGGAGCCGATTGCAGACCAACTGTTACTGACGGTACCAGTCCTCCACGTCGGAATCACAGTCCCGTGGTTGCATCGCTCCCGGCACCGCTGCTCCTCCCAGTCCAGGAACAGCAGCAGGTCGTATGTCATCCCGGCCTCCCTTCATAGTCGTCCATCAATGGGTCAGGCCTGCCAGGCCGAACAGCTGGCTCCGCCGGTGCCACAGCAGGTGCAGTGGCACCAAGCCCTGTGGCTAGCCCAATGGTACCAGTGGGCACTGTGGCCCCTGACGCAGTCCCTTGTGGGGGCTCGCTCGATGGCCAGAGCCTCAGAAGGACCATCGGCCTCCCTCTCCAGACCCCTGAGGAAGGAGTCAGTGGGACGTACATCCTCGGCACCATGCCTGGAGATCGACCAGGTGGTAGATCCTCCAGTGCCAGTGGACACCCAAAGTACCGCACTGGCCTCAGCCCCTCCTCCCTTCATCCCATAGGAGGACTTTAGGGCCCACCAAGAACTCTTAAAAAGGGTGGCATCAAGCCTCCACCTCCAAGCAGAGGAGATGGAGGAGCCCTCGGACTCCCTGTTTAACATGCTATCCTCCTTGGCACTGAGCAGGGTGGCCTTGCCTCTCTGTGAAGGGGTGACGAAAATTTCAAATGCCCTGTGGCAAACCCTGGTCTCATTGGCACTCATCTCTAAGAGAGTGGAACGCAAGTATTTTGTACCCACCTGCTCCTAACTCCCTGGTGGTCGAGTCGGTCAACCACAGGAAATGGCAGGGCCAGCCAGCCTCTACCCTGAAAAATAAAGATTCAAGGAGGCTGAATTCTTTTGGAAGGAAAATTTATTTGTCGTCGAGCTTCCAGTTATGGGTGGCGAACCACCAGGCCCTCCTGGGCCAGTATGAGTTCAATCTGTGGGGCTTTCTGCCCAAGTTCGAGGATTCCCTCCAGGAGCGTGACAGGAAGGAGTTCAAAGCGCTGGTGGAGGCAACCCTCCAGGCAGCTTCGGATGCAGCGGACATGGCCGCGCAGTCCATGGCCTCCGCGGTGTCCATGAGAAGGGCATCATGGCTCTTGCTCTCTGGGCTGTCCAGCGAGGCGCAGACCTTCCTGCAGGACCTCCCATTTGACGGCAAAGCTCTGTTTGCGGAACAAACGGATACAAAGCTGCATGGCCTGAAAGACTCCCGCACGACTCTCCAGACTCAGGTTTAGCTGGAGCCGGAACATAGAGACCCAAAGTTCAAGCCGCAGCAGACTCCCGCTCAGGCCACCCACCCAAAATACGAGACCGCTTATAAGAAGTTGCGGGACTATAAGAGGCGCCCCCAGAGGCAGTCTTGGCCTGCCCCCCAGCCTGTGTCCTCCATGGGCAAGCAAGCGGGGAAAAGGCGGTTTTGATGGGATGCCCGGGGGCACCCTGCGTAGGAGCGGTGGAAGCGGTACCCAGGGAGTTCAAGGGCTATTTTCTTATCCCAAAGGCCAAAGGAAGGCTCAGGCCCATCTTGGACCTGGGAGGCCTGAACCAATACATGGTGAAGCTCAAGTTCCGCATGGTCTCCCTGGCCTCTATCATCCCCTCCCTGGATCCCGGGGACTGATACGCCGCCCTCGATCTTCAGGACACGTACTTCCACATTCATATATTCGAGGGGCACAGACGTTTCACGGTGGGGCAGGAACACTACCAATTTACAGTCCTCCCATTTGGCCTGTCCACTGCCCCCAGGGTATTCACGAAATATATGTCAGTGGTGGCGACCTACCTCAGGCACCTGGGGGTCCAGATCTTCCCCTATCTGGACGACTGGTTGGTCAAGGGCAGCTCCCGGTCGTAGGTGCGGGATCATATGGCGCTCCTTCTGTCCATATGCACCACTTTGGGCCTGTTGGTAAACAACACCAAGTCCACGTTAGTCCTGGTACACCGCATAGAGTTTATCGGGGCGGTCCTGGACGCCTCGTCGTCCAAAGCCTCCCTCCCACTGAACAGGTTCGAGACTCAGGCTCATCGACACGGTCACAAGGTTTCCGGTGACAACAGCCAGAGCGTGCCTCCAGCTCTTGGGTCACATCTCGGCATGCACATATGTGGTCTGTCACGCCAGACTCAGGATGAAGCCCCTCCAGCTCTGGTTGGCCTCGGAGTTCTCCCAGGCCAGGGACAGGATGGACAAAGTCCTCACGGTACCCAAGCCAGTGATCACCTCGCTATGGTGGTGGTCCTCCCCAAGAAACATGCTCCAAGGGGTCCTGTTCAAGGGCAGAGCTCTGTCGCTGGAGCTGGTGTGCAACGCATTGGACCTGGGATGGGGGCCATGTGGGGAACATTCATACCCAAGGTCTGGGATCGGCTCAGGATCTAACCCTCCACATAAATGTCAAGGAGCTCAGGACGGTACAGCTGGCATGCATGGCCTTCTGCTCACACCTGGAGGGCCAGGTGGTCAGGGTCCTCATGGACAACACGGCCTCGATGTTCTACATCAACAGGCAAGGTGCGGCCCGATCATCTGCTCTCTGCCACGAAGCCCTCAGGCTGTGGGATTTTTCTATAGCCCATGACATCTGCCTACAGGCCTTCCATCTGCCGGGCACCCGGAACATGCGGGCGGATTGCTTGAGCAGGGACTTCTCCTCTCAGCACGCGTGATCTCTTCACCCAGAGCTGGTGCACAGACTTTTCCAAGTGTTTGTGACTCGGCAGAACCGTCCCTGCCTGTGGTTCTGCTCCAGGGGGGTCTGGGATGGGGTGCTATCTCTGATGCCTTCCTCCTATCCTGGTCAGGCCAGTTTCTCTATGCCTTTCCCCCATTCTCACTGATCAGCAAGGTCCTGGAAAAAATAAAGACGGAGAAGGCCCAGGTCCTTCTGATTGCCCCGGTATGGCCCAGGCAGCATTGGTACGGGACCCTCCTGGGCCTGGTGGTCGCCCCACCGTCGTCGTTGCCATCCCACCCGGACTTGTTGTCCCAGGACCAGGGCTGCCTCCTCCACCCCAACCTAGCGGCACTCCACCTCACGGCGTGGCTGCTCAATGGTTAGGTCGGGAGGAAAGGACGTGCTTGAAAGGGGTTCAGCGCGTCCTCCAAGAAAGCAGGCGGCCCTCCATGTGCCGAGCCTACTTGGCAAAGTGGTCTCGGTTTTCCTGATGGGTGGACGGGTGGGGCATTTCCCCGGTGGCCGCCCTAATCCAGTTTATTCTGGACTACCTCCTTCACCTTAGAGCCCAGGGCCTGGCGCCCTCGTCAGTCAAGGTGCACCTGGCGGCCATATCAGCCTTCCATCCGCTTGTGCAGGGTCACACGGTGTTCTCCCATGCTATAACTGGTCAATTCCTTAAGGGGTTAGATCACTTCTTCCCATATGTTAGGCCCCCTGTCCTGCAGTGGGACCTAAACCTGGTGTTGGCCCGGCTCATGGGCCCCCCATTTGAGCTACTAGCCACATGCTCCTGGTCACCTCTCATGGAAGGTGGCCTTCCTGGTTGCGATCACATAAGCTAGGCAGGTCTCGGAACTCAGGGCCCTGACCTCTGAGCCCCCGTACACGGTGTTTCATAAAGATACGGTCCAGCTCCGCCCACACCCTTCGTTCCTCCTAAAGGTGGTCTCCGCCTATCACCTGGGTCAGGACATTTTTCTGCCGGTCCTCTGCCCCAAGCCCCATGCGTCCAGTGAGGAGCGCCGCCTCCATACGCTGGATGTGAGACGGGCTCTGGCTTTCTACCTGGAGTGGACTAAGCTGTTTAGAAAGTCCTCGCAACTGTTCATCGCCTCGGCCGAGCTCATGAAAGGTCGGCCGATCTCCACTCAGCAGCTCTTCAACTGGATCACCTTGTGCATCCATACCTTTTATGACCTGGCGGGAATCCGTCCACCACCAATTGTGAAGGCGCACTCGACTCGGGCGCAGGCCTCATCGGCTGCCTTTTTGGCCCATGTCCCCATTCAGGACATTTGTAGGGCTGCTACGTGGTCTTCAGTTCACACGTTCACCTCACACTATGCGATCATCTCCCAGACCAGGGATGACGCCGGGTTCGGCATGGCTGTGCTCCGTCCTTGTGAACTCCTACCCACCTCGAACAGATATAGCTTGGAATCATCTATTGTGGAATACACATGAGCAATCACTCAAAGAAGAAAAGACAGTTACCTTTTCCATAACTGGTGTTCTTCGAGATGTGTTGCTCGTGTTTATTCCACATCCCGCCCTCCTTCCTCTGTCAGAGTTGTCTGGCAAGAAGGAACTGAGGGTGGGGGGAGTGTGCAGCGCCCCTTATACGGTGCCATGGAGGCACCACTCCAGGGGTCACTGGGGCGCTCCCCTACGGGTACTACTAGGGGAAAAACTTCCGGCACTGGTGCACAGGGCGAGTACACACACCTACTGTGGAATAGACATGAGCAACAGATCTCGAAGAACACCAGTTACGGAAAAGGTAGCTGTCTTTTCCCTAAACACAGCGGGAACAAACAGCAGGTAGTTTCCATGTTCAGAAGTTTCCAACCCTGCCACTGCAGGCCCTGTGCTTCTTCTCAGGGTCACACTCATAGCTCCTCCTGCTGACTTTAACTGACACAAACCCACACAGGCTGCAACTGATCCTAGCTACTATGTTTGCACCCAGGGAAATCCCTCAGTCTGCACAGCATGGCTGGCCATGCAGCTTCATGCCCTTTTCCTGCAGCCCCCACCTGTTTTTACTTTATAATTGCTCCTTCTGTTGAGCCTGAAAGTATGCTTGGCACCCCTTGGCTTTAGTTAGGGCTGGGAGTGTCTTTGGTTCCAACATCCCCCACTGCTTCCTCCCTGAGCATCTTGCAACATAACACTGCCGACACAGGGTGACAGGCAGGGTACAGGTTGAGTATGCAGCTTACCTTTGGCATTGCCTGTGCAGCCTTCACATTCTCCCCATAGGGTCCCAGGGAAGACAGCGATCCCTTTAATGCTAGCACATCGCGGGGTGGCCAGTGCACAAGCACCCCATGCAGCAGTGCTGGAAGCTGACATTGTGGCCAAACACATGGGGTGGATTTGTATTCTTGTGTAGATTGTCATGGGATTGGTAATGCTGAACAAACAGACCTGTGGTGAGTCTGAAAGCCCCCAGCAGAGAGCCCAGAACACAGTGTATCTATTCACGGGGAGAAGGGCCCACTTAACCCTGCTGGGATCTGAACCTGTGGTTCCACCGATGCTTGGACTAAGCCAAGGAACAGACAACTACCATACCAGGGCAGTGTCCTGTCTCTGCAAGCGGCCAGCCCCCAGAGGGTCACAGGAAGGTGCAAGAAACCTGATAATACTAGATAGGAAAGAGCGTGCCCAAAGTTCTGCCTGGCCCTTGTCATTCGATGGCCATCCCATCCTAACCTGTAACCCAAAGCAATTGGTTTCAGTGTAACGAGGGGGTTTCTGTGATGGATTAAGAAGTTTGTGCCTCCCTGTTGACTAAACCTCATATGTGGGGAAGTGTCCTTGTGTCTCTGTGGCTTCCTGCTCTGGGTGCCCCTGTCCAGCAATTGTGGGCACATGCCTTGCTGATTAGCCCCCAAGGTCAAATGCTCCTGAGGAGTAAGAGTAGCATAGGGAGAGTGAGCACCATTGGCCCTTTTTGTCTGCCACTCGCAGGAATGCTGAGAAATCATATGTGGCATAGTTCCCGGCAGCCTCGTCTCTGGCGCTTTGTCCAGCCTGGCCTTAAGCGATTCAAGTGATGGGGCTTCCAGTGTTTCCCTTGGGAAGCTAAAAATGTAGCAACATATTCATTGTGAGGAAGAGAATGAGAGTCTAGGGGAATGCTGGGAATGCAGAAACAGATGACAGCAATGGGATATGGGAGGGGGCTCTTAGTTGACTGGTCACAGCTGGTTTAGTCTGAGCCATAGACACGCCAGGGCTAGATTTGCCCCTGGTGTTAACAGTTTGTGCGCCTGTTCAATGGGTTGCTTTTTCTCATTTGGGATCTCTGACACTCCTGTGAATTAACCTGCATTCTAGAGAGGAGGAGGGGTTTAGATGAGTGTGGGGAGAGAGGTAGGGTGTGTGGGGTGGAATGTGAAGTCTCTCCTTTACAAAGAGGCTTAATTGGCTAGGTATGCTGCCTCCAGAGTTGCTCTGGCTGTTGGATTGTGTCACGGAGCACAGAGCTGGAGAGCTGGTGTATAAATTACTGTTTTGTAGCAAGTCTCATTGTGTGCAGCCTCTGAGATCCCCACTCAGAGCCGTTCTATACCCTCTCTGCGCCGTGCAGCCCAGCCACGCACGTAAGTTCATGGCACTTTCTTCAGCGATTTGCATCCCACATCTCTGGGCTAGATCTAATCCTGTTGCAAGGGTGGTATACAGCTGTGCCAGTCCAGCAGCAGCGCTCTGTTAGCTGCACCAGCCTAGTATCAGGGCTCACAGTTCTTTCTCTAAAAAAAGAACAGGAGTACTTGTGGCACCTTAGAGACTAACAAATTTATTAGAGCATAAGCTTTTGTGGACTACAGCCCACTTCTTCGGATGGCTCCTTCGTAGCTTCATGGGGGAATCATTTACAACAGCGCTTTCTACGTCCTCTTTGGCACCATCTCAGCTCTGCTCACAGCCAACTCCCCCCCCCCCTTTGTTCCCATCCCATTGGCTTGCTTGCAGTGGGGGAATATGGGCCTCGTGGAACCTGTTTGCCACAAAGTGCCTGAACTCCAGATGCAGGATGGCCACACCGGCAGATGGGGGGGGACCTTTCACTCCCTTGTGGTCATGTAGAGTTCAATAAGAATCGTTCCCTCTGTGCGGTGGCATCACCCGCATTTTACAGTAGGGAGACTGAGGCACAGGGTGGGCAAGCGACTTGCTCACAGTTGCAGAATGATTCGGGACAACAGTCCTATCTCCCAGGTCCATGCTTTAACCATATCTCCCTCTTGGAAGAAAAATCCATGTATGAATTCTCAAGAACCTCAGATCTGTACACGGTGCCTGACTGAAGTGGTGAGATGACCTGCCTGCAGTGTGATGTCTTTGTGAGAATCTGTGGCTCTAAGACAAGGCAATTCTACTCAGAGAGAAAACACAGCTTATAAATCCAGATACCATCCATTCTACCATAGCCTAGGGCAGAGGGGTGGAAACTCCCTATGAGTGGGGGTGGAGGAATAGGAGGGGGAGTGAGGGGAGGTACTGAAACTCAACTAGGGGACAGCCAGCTCCAGGCTGGGGAAGGAGAGGCCTTACTCCTGGGCTCATTCTAGCCCCCCTTCCCTCCCCCCCCCCCCCCCCCCCAGCATGTGAGTTTATGTGGGGGCAGAGCCCCCACAATATTTCCATTGTGAGGACGCTTGCTCCCTCTACCCGCTGGGTCTGCCACCCCGGCCTAGTGCATATTTGCCAGCAAGGTTCCCAGGGAAAGGTTTAATAAGCTGGCAGCACGGTAGCTCAGCTCTTTAGAAGGGCACATTGTACATTCTGCTCTGGCTGTTCGTGACCTACTGAAGTTCAGGTTCAGTTCCCAGCAGGACCTGTTGTACTGAGAATTCCAACCAGAGTAATTACTGGACAATTTACTAGTGAACTTCATGGCACATGCAGCTAGAACAAAAGCTAGTATTCCCAGAACTGCACTGCTGAGGAAACCTCACACAGCAACTGTAACTCTTCGGCTATGCCTAGGGTTTCATAGACTCAGAACAATGCAGTGATGGGAAATAAATATACTGCTGCACCCATCTACCTTGCTTTTCATCCACTTCCAGCAGGCTTTAGCTGGTGTGCAAGTCTCATTCATTCCCACTTTACAGATGGAGAAACTGAGGCACAGAGCAGTTAAGAGTCTGACTTTCAGAAGCCTTGAGCACCCCGCTCCTCCAGCTGAAGTCAGTGAGAGCGATGGGTGCTTGACATCTTTACAATCAAGGCATATGTGATGTGTCCAAAGTGGTGCAGCAAGTCAACAGCAGAGCTGGGAAGGGAACCCAGGAATCCTGCCTCCCAGTCCATCTGTGTTCAGCAAGGCACATGCTTAACTGCAGTGCTGAATTGGAGCCCTGGTGCATAGTCCTCTTGGCCTGGTGATAGTGTAGCTTTGCTCTGTACTGTGCAGCTAGGGAAGGGATAAAGACCCACGGGGAAGAAAGAAGGTGCAATGGGGAATTAAGCAGTAACTCCCTTCTTGTGCCCTATAGATTCAGAAGGTGTGCAGAGGGATCATTCACATGGCAAATGTGTGGAGGGGGAACACATTTCGATTAAAAATGAACCACCAGAGGCAATTCCATATTATATCCCCACGGGCCTTGGTTTCCTTTTGCCTTGGAATGTTGTGAATGTTTTAAACTGCAGTGGAAATCTCCCCTTGAACAATCACTTCTGTACAGTTTTTAATTTCCTTCATACTGTGCATCCAATCCTTTTAGGGTAAAGGTGTAACGTGGCTCCAGATGGTGGCGATTTAATATAGCCGAGATAGATGGAATCCCCGAGAAGGGAAGGTCACTGGGCATTCTGGATAATGTCTTTAAGGACAATGGAAAGAGCAGATCCAGAAGCTCAGAGCATGACAATCCCCCTTCTCCCCCGTCCCTTTTAGTTATTTCTCTACTGGCTGTAAAGTCACCGTGTAGTATTAGAAGGGTGCAGAACTGGTCTGTAGGGCAGTAAAATGACCTGTGCATTGGTTAAACACCCGTTCTTTGCTAGAGCTTGGCAAAACCTGTTGTGCTGTGCCTGTAAGCCTTCCACTTAAGCCACTGGAATGTGAGGATATTACATTCAACAAAAGAGGAGGTGCAATTTACCAGGCTGTACCTGGAACGTTCAGTGATTTACCTGCACTCACAGTTGGAAACCACTGTTAAATCAACAGCTGCCTGTTGTTACTAGAGGGTCTAATGGTGGGAGGGGAGAGGAAGGAGACACAGTGCTAATTTCAGATCCCACCTTGTCAGCCAAGGCTGTCTTAAGAAAGCCGTGCATGACGGGAATATTCAACAGCACAACTGGTGAATTCTGCCAGGGCACACATAGGGCTCCGTAATGACTCCATGGCTGCATGAGTATAGACTGCATGGCTGTCAGCTAAGCCACAGAGCTGTGTGCGGGGAGAATAAAAACCAAAATCACATGGAGCCTCCCTTAGAGCAGCAGTATTAAGTCTTAGATTCTCCTTTGCAGGCCTCTCCTAGTGAAAGTTGCAATAGACTCCATTAGAATTCTCCATCTCCTTGCATGCGCTTTGATCATTACCAGTAAGCTCGTCCCAGTAAGAGCAGTCTGATAGACCTGTTGTTCTGTTCCAAAACCTAGATGCCAATTGGAACCAGTGGGAACTAGCTGGAAGCTTTCAGCTGGGGCTTCCATGAGAGACCTCAGCCATTAGGAGGTCTCATAACTAAAACCATTTACATGTGCTTGATATTCTGTGGGATAGAAGGCCAGCACTAGCACAATACATCACAGCCAGCGCATTACAGCATTCAGCAGCGGTAAAATACCTTAAAATATATTGCACTGTGTGCATGTAAATGCAAATAAACCATAGCCCACAGGGTCTGGGCAGGCTGGTGATCTGGAATACACAGCCAATGAATCATAGAATATCAGGGTTGGAAGGGACCTCAGGAGGTCATCTAGTCCAACCTCCTGCTCAAAGCAGGACCAATCCCCAATTAAATCATCCCAGCCAGGGCTTCGTCAAGCCTGACCTTAAAAACCTCTAAGGAAGGAGATTCCACCACCTCCCTAGGTATCCCATTCCAGTGCTTCACCACCCTCTTAGTGAAAAAGTTTTTCCTAATATCTAACCTAAACTTCCCCCATTGAAACTTGAGACCATTACTCCTTGTTCTGTCATCTGATACCACTGAGAACAGTCTAGATCCATCCTCTTTGGAACCCCCTTTCAGGTAGTTGAAAGCAGCTATCAAATCCCTCCTGGTTCTTCTCTTCTGCAGACTAAACAATCCCAGTTCCCTCAGCCTCTCCTTATAAATCATGTAATCCAGCCCCCTAATCATTTTTGTTGCCCTCCGCTGGACTCTTTCCAATTTTTCTACATCCTTCTTGTGGTGTGCGGTCCAAAACTGGACATAGTACTCCAGATGAGGCCTCACCAATGTCGAATAGAGGGGAATGATCATGTCCCTCGATCTGCTGGCAATGCCCCTACTTATACAGCCCAAAATGTGGTTAGCCTTCTTGGCAACAAGGACACACTGTTGACTCATATCCAGCTTCTTGTCTACTGTAACCCCAAGGTCCTTTTCTGCAGAACTGCTGCCTAGCCACTCGGTCCCTAGTCTGTAGCAGTGCAGGGGATTCTTCCGTCCTAAGTGCAGGACTCTGCACTTGTCCTTGTTGAATCTCATCAGATTTCTTTTGGCCCAATCCTCTAATTTGTCTAGATCCCTCTGTATCCTATCCTTGCCCTCCAGCGTATCTACCACTCCTCCCAGTTTAGTGTCATCGGCAAACTTGCTGAGGGTGCAGTCCACGCCATCCTCCAGATCATTAATGAAGGCATTGAACAAAACCGGCCCCAGGACCGACCCTTGGGGCACTCCGCTTGATACCGGCTGCCAACTAGACATGGAGTCATTGATCACTATCCGTTGAGCCTGACGATCTAGCCAGCTTTCTATCCACCTTATAGTACATTCATCCAGCCCATATTTCTTTAACTTGCCGGCAAGAATACTGTGGGAGACGGTATCAAAAGCTTTGCTAAAGTCAAGGAATAACATGTCCACTGCTTTCCCCTCATCCACAGAGCCAGTTATCTCATCATAGAAGGCAATTAGGTTAGTCAGGCACGACTTCCCCTTGGTGAATCCATGCTGACTGTTCCTGATCACCTTCCTCTCCTCTAAGTGCATCAGAATTGATTCCATGAGGACCTGCTCCATGATTTTTCCAGGGACTAAGGTGAGGCTGACTGGCCTGTAGTTCCCCGGATCCTCTTTCTTCCCTTTTTTAAAGATGGGCACTACATTAGCCTTTTTCCAGTCATCTGGGACCTCCCCCGATTACCATGAGTTTTCAAAGATAATGGCCAATGGCTCTGCAATCACATCAGCTAACTTCTTTAGCACCCTCGAATGAAGCGCATCCCGCCCCAGGGACTTGTGCTTGTCCAGCTTTTCTAAATAGTCCTGAACCACTTCTTTCTCCATAGAGGGCTGGTCACCTCCTCCCCATGCTATGCTGCCCAGTGCAGTAGTCTGGGAGCTGACCTTGTTTGTGAAGAGAGGCAAAAAAAGCATTGAGTACATTAGCTTTTTCCACATCCTCTGTCACTAGGTTGCCTCCTTCATTCAGTAAAGGGTCCACACTTTCCTTAACTTTCTTCTTGTTGCTAACATACCTGAAGAAATCCTTCTTGTTACTCTTAACATCCTTGCTAGCTGTAACTCAAAGTGTGATTTGGCCTTCCTGATGTCACTCCTGCATGCCTGAGCCATATTTTTATACTCCTCCCTGATCATTTGTCCAATCTTCCACTTCTTGTAAGCGTCTTTTTTGTGTTTAAGATCAGCAAGGATTTCACTGTTAAGCCAAGCTAGTCACCTGCCATATTTACTATTCTTTCTACACATCGGGATGGTTTGTTCCTGCAACCTCAATAAGGATTCTTTAAAATACAGCCAACTCTCTTGGACTCCTTTCCCCCTCATGTTATTCTCCCAGGGGATCCTGCCCATCAGTTCCCTGAGGGAGTCAAAGTCTGCTTTTCTGAAGTCCAGGGTCCATATTCTGCTGCTCTCCTTTCTTCCTTGTGTCAGGATCCTGAACTCGACCATCTCATGGTCACTGCCTCCCAGGTTCCCATCCACTTTTGCTTCCCCTACTAATTCTTCCCTGTTTGTGAGCAGCAGGTCAAGAAGAGCTCTGCCCCTCGTTGGTTCCTCCAGCACTTGCACCAGGAAATTGTCCCCTATACTTTCCAAAAACTTCCTGGGTTGTCTGTGCACTGCTGTATTGCTCTCCCAGCAGATATCGGGGTGACTGAAGTCATGAACTGATGTGGAGTTTGTGAAATCAGGCATGGTGCCAGCACATCTGAGCAAAACTAGAACAAGTCAAGAGAGATGCAACAATTTGTGCCTGGATTGGTGCCTATGTCATAACCCCATTTTGCACTGCTCATGTTAGGGGGAAGAAAGGCAGGTGTGAACGGTGAAGGCCATCATTTCTCCTCCCATAACCCTAACCACGTCCCTCAGCTGTATGTGAGCTACATATAAATATCTAGTGTAGACAATGAATACAGGCACTAACTCACATCAGCAGCGGTTTCAGGTTATCCATAGGATATCCCCGATTGTTTAGTGCAGCGTGTTGAGCATTGCACGGACCAGGTTTATATCCTAAATGAACTGTACAAATGGCTTTCCCTTTTGCCAGTACTAGTCTTCCTCCACCTTCCTTAATGCAGTCATTGCAGGTCTTTGCTTTGCTGTCATTTGACACATGCTGACGTTTATGGCAGCTACAGTCTGTTTTTACAAGGTGCTAACACATTTGTATGTTTAATGTTGAAGGATTACAGTCTTCCTCTTTCTGATCCTACCCCAAGAATAAGGGAAAAGACTCTCCATGTAACACATTCAGTACAAGTCCCCAAAAAGATGGTAGCTGGAAATTTGTGTGAATTAATAGCTATGAATGTCCATGTGGATTTAAAAGGAAAAGGAAAAACTCCACTGAAATCAGATGGATAAATGACATTTTATAGAGATCCCACTTTATGCTACAGCATTTTATATTTAAAGTGAAATGCTAGTGAATGACATGCTATTATTATAATTATTAATACCATTTAGAAACCCAACTAAGATCAAGCCTCATTGTGCTAGGCGTTGTAAAGACACATAGTAAGAGACAGTCCCTGCCCCAAAGAGCTTACAATCCATTTAACAAGTCAGAGAAAGGGGATATTAATATCCCCATTTGACTGATTGGGAACTGAGGCCCAGAGAGGGGAAGTGACGAATGCAGAATCCCACAGGAAGTCTGCAGCAGAGTGAGGACCTGAACTCACATCTTCTCAGCACAGTTGGGTGAAATTTTTGAGCTAATTTTTTTTTCAATGAAAAATGCAGATTCGACGACATCAAAATGTTTCTATTTGAACCAACTTAGTATTTAGAAATTTCCTTCAATTTTATTTTAAAAATAAGGTACAAAACCAGCTCAAATCTGAAACAAAACATTTCATTTTGGGTTGAACAAAACGCTTTATTCGACCCATAGCCATTTTATTTTTGATTGGCTGAAAGTTTAAAAAAAAATGGGTTTGGGATCACCCCCCAATGATTTATTTTTTTAACTTTTTGGAATTGCCAGCAACCCCAAAAGTGCTTAGCTGTACTCCCAGGTCCCATTCCAATCTATGACCAGCAGGAAGCTCCTTCCTCAAGGAAGCAGAGATGTGCAGTTCAGGGAAGCTTTCAGATGTTTGGACATTTCTTTGAACCTGCTTCTGAAAAAAAAATGAGTTGGCTGCTTGAGAATAGGGCTTGGAGGGAGAATCCTCATGCAAAACATCCCGCTTCCCAGGACATGTGGGATCATGGCCGGAGTCAGCAAAGGAAAGACACAGCTCCAAAAATACCCAAGCCTGGCTTGTTGCTTCAGCCACATCACCCTCCTCTTTACATCCCTCCTCCAGATCCCCTTCTCCAGCACATCAAACACAAATGGCTTGTCTTTGCTTCCAAGGCCCTTACAGCCTATCCCCACCACACTTATCTGATATGCTATTGAGCCCCTGACCCCCACCTTTGCTTTGTTAATGGTGACAGTCTTCATTGTCCATGGATCAAATTTTCCAACATTTCTGCATTTCCTCCCTGCATAGGAGGAGCACCCTGTAAAAATTCCACTTCACCATTCTCCTGAAAGCTCTCCTCTGCTGTGATGACTAGAAAACATTTGTCAGTAGATAGGCAGCTGGTGTGCTGGGCCCCTCTCAATGTTCTCTTGCGCTCTCCTGCTGTGTGCTGTATCCATCTGTTGTTCTCGTGTCTAAGCTGTTTGGGGTATGGCCCGTCGCTTTGTGCTGGGTTTGTACAGCACCTAGTACAACGGGGCTGGACCTGCGAGGCACTATCATAGTGCAAATAACTGAGGATAATGGAAACTTTTTCAACCCCCTACAAAGGGCTTTGGGAAGTGTTTGTGTAACGCCGACAGACCCCGGTCGTCGTCGGGCAGGATCGATCCTGGGATCTCTAGAGCTTAGTGCATGAGCCTCTAGTCTACTGCATAAACTAAAAGCCAACTGGCTGTTAGCTAAGGCTGTAGAGCAGACTCATTTTATCTCTCTCTAAGTGGTCTCCGTGCCACTAGATGGGACAGAACACCACACCCAGAAGGTGTGTGGGTTACATTTGAAATAGTCCTCACAACTTCTGAATTGGCTTCTGCTGTCCTCAGGGCGAACCTCTCTGGCCCTGGGACTCTGCTTATCTTTAAAAGAGGTTTGCTCCAGTCATTTTCCAGCAAGGAGCCCAGTTGTTTTGCTTTGACTAAGGCCAGTTTGTTTGTTTTTTATCCTTCTCATGGCTCCTTGCCAGGGAAGCAGGCAAAGGTTAGTACAGCAGGAAGCATCCGGCTGGTGCGCAGCACGTGATGCCTTCCTAACTGCTGCCCATCAGGATGATGGATTGCCTGGGAGCCCGGGAGCCAATTCAGCTCATTCCAGGACACGATGCAATGTGCTGGGACAGGACTAATTGAAAGAGAGTCTCAGTGAAGGACAGGAGCAGCCACGTCCGACTGCAAGCACGTAAAACTAGATGGAGAACTTCAGAAGGGGCTTTCCCAGCAGGGCAGTATTGTGTTGCGTTATCTGAAGGCAGTTTGTTCTGTGCAATCTAGGCGTGGTCATCACCATGCAGTAATTTAGGTTTCTGCTCTTCTCCCCTTTGGGAAGCAGTGGTTTCCGCTCTCCTGCTGTTAAACGCTAATTCATTTTGCATTAACAGCTGGGTTGTAAAAATAAAGGAAGACGGATTCGCAGCTCACAACATCAGGCCATTTAAAATGTACAGACCGTGCTGACTTTACAATCTCTCCAATGTTCCAATCAGGTACAGCACCTTGGAAATATAAAGCATGTATAAATGCTAAGTATTGGTACAGGGGTGTTATTGTAATGGCCTGGTGAGAGAGAGAGAGCGTGCGTTCATGCGTTGCCCATTTTAGTGGACAGAACCAGAACTGCTCAGAATTGTGTCATAGATGCTAGACTGCTAACACCTAGTGGAGGTTTTCCTTTAGCTCACATGGTGGGGAACTGTGCTTTTGGAGCAGGAGGACTCAAGCTCCATCCTCACTATACCAAATTCCCAGTGGCCGTGGTGCTCAATATTATAATATGGATAGATTCAGCAGCAGGCAAAGGTTTTTTTATTAAATTGCCTGCACTACAAGCAAGAGCTCCAGCAATCTGTGGCCATCCCAGAAGGCTGATTTTCCTAGCAATACTGATTGGGGTTTGCCAGGGCCATTCTGATCATGGGCCAGATCCTGGTTCATGCAAAGGCATCTTTGGGCACCTCTTGTCAGAGACCGGGTTGTGTGCGGCCATGCCTAGTGGTTGGAGCAGGAGTCGGTAGCCAGGAATGGGAACCCAAGCTCAGAGGTCAGAGCCAAGGATCAGAAGTCGGCAATTTGGAGCCAAGTGTCAGAACCAGGTTACCTGGAGAAAGGCAAGGAGAGACCAGGGTGGGTCAAAGGCTGGAGCAGGAGCTATCACAGTCATGGGCAAATGCTATAAGCTGCCACCAAACTGCTGCTGCTGGGCTTAGGAGCTGGTCTGCTGTCTCTTCCTGCCTGGCAGGCAGCCTGCTATAGGCCAGATGCACTCCTTAGGTTGCCCGGAGACTGGCTTTGCTGCAGGCCCTGATTCCTGACACGTCTGCTGTCTCCCTGCTACTGAGTAGTGCTGCTACATGGCTGATGATAGAATCTGGGATAGACAGGATCAGAGCCATGTGCATTGTTTGCAGCAGAACCCAGTGCAAGGCTCCTCACTTGCCTTTGGAGTTTGATGTGAACTCAGGCGTTTGTCCCCTGCTTGCAGGTCTGGTTCATGGTTTCTTGAAATAATCAGATTTCTTGTTTCAATTAAGAACAGCTACAAATTAAGCAGTTTTGGCAGAGCTTTGTTCTAAAGTTCGGGGGTTCATTCAAAGCCAAAATTCAGAGTGATTGTGAGACTTGGATTAGAAACACAGGACTAGAAGGGACTTTCTAGGTCATTGAGTCCCGTGCACCGCTGTCACAGGCAACCCCCTCATACGATCCCACTCATAAATTTATCAAGTTCCATCTTGAAACTGGACACAAAATTGGCTGGAAACGCTGCTAAGCCAGCTGGTTTAGAGTCCCTTATTTAGACCTTGGTTTCATCTCCCGTCTGAAGGACAGCACCCGTCACAGCACAGCACCCCTTACCATAACACAGGGGTATCGCTTACCTACTTGAGTGATCAACCTCACTTTCCGGGAAACCTAGGTCTCCCATGGAGGTTCCCCATCCTAGCCTGGCCCTGATATAGAACAGCGAAAGGTGCTGGGCCTGCAGGTCTCTTAAGCATCTTAGCTAATGCTGTTGCTCTCATACAAAGTGCATACGGGGCTTGCAGAGTACATAAACTCTGCCATCCTATTAGTATTCCACTCTGAAGGAAGAAGTCTAGATTAACTGCTTTATTAAATGTTTAGGCACTAAATAATGTAGCTGGGGAGAAATACGCAGGGTAGTTGTCTGTGCTATTTGTTACCTTTGTTCATTTGATTATTAAACATCGACAGGCCAGGAAAGAATTAGAGTGAAAACCCCATATCAAGGTAATAGGCCTCATTCACATCCTGTTATTGAGTTTCATGTTGTCAGAAGCAGCTCTTAAGGAATTAGATGTTCTAATAAACCACATTTTATAGAAAATGGGCTCCCCTGGCATGAAGCCTATAAACTGCTAGATAGTGGGGAGTAAAACCAATTGCTCTACATAGACGTAACACTCTGTGACATTGTTCTCAAGCATCTCAGTGTGATGCGCTGGGAATGCTATGGTAATCTGAAACTGAAGTGCAGTCGTTCCTTCCATACCAGTCTCTTGGCCCATCTGTAAAACGACAGCAGAGCCAGCTCCAGTGAAAAGCCAACATAGCAGGGACAGAATGGCCAATGTTTCCAAATTTGGGTAACTCACGTTAGGCATCTAAGTCCAGGTGGCACCTAAATAAGAGGCCTAATTTTCAGAGCTGCTGAAAATCGGGTTAGTTATTTGGTTGCTTAAATGTGAATTTAGGTGCGTACTTCTAGGTGCTCAGGTTTGAAGATGTCGGCCATATTGTTTGGACCATTACCCTCCCTTCTGGTGTCATCTTGTTGTACTTCTTTTAGATCATAAAAGAAGCACGACAAGAGATTAGCTCTCTGGGTGCTGGGGACGTTACCATGCATGTCTATGGAACTGCATAAATATTAATAACAATAATGGTTGTGACATAATCATATCAAAAACACAGACGATCTCCTATCAGTGTTTAAATGGAATTCTTTCCCATATCCCTTAGGCATCAAAGAAGTGCATGGAATTGTAAAGCTGCAAAGGTTTCCATATGCATGAGGGTTACTGTGCATACTCATAGGCAAGTGAGCCATAGATGCTTTAGGATGGAGAGTGAAACTCTTAGAAATAGGGTTAAGCCGGTTGCTGACCTCTCGGATTGCCCCCAGGCCAGGACGCAAGGAGACTGGGTTTAACCACTAGAGCAGAAGTCATTTGTCAGGATCGGTCTGGGGTATTCCGCAAGCAATTTATTTTTGTTCTGTTTTTTTGCCATCCAACTAGCTGGCCTTATGGGATACCTGTATCTCTCTCTTCCTACCCATCTCACGAACCAGATGTTTTGTCAGATTACCTATAAAGGGAATTTCAGTACCACACAGGGGCGCTCCCAGAAATTTTTCAAATGGTATGCACCATAAATCCATGTGGCATCATCTCCGTCACAGCCATTGGTCCCAGCACCTTGCCCGTCTAATGCTCAGCCACTGCCTTCCAGCCCAGTCCGCCCAGATGCACTGTCACTCCCCATTCCAGAGAGGGGACATAGGCTGCTGAAAGTGGGGCAAGGCTGGGTAAGCTCCTGTGGGGGGAGCCCTGGTGCAGGATCCAGCTCCACTGCAGTGCTGGCTGCCCAGTGCTTACTTTTGTTGGGCCCTGACACCTCTCCATCACAATGGGGGGATGGTGGGGCCAAAATTGAGTGAGTGGTGTTGCGACCTGGTGCACAGGGGTTGCTGTGTTGCTCAGGTTTGGCCCTGCAGCTCACGCATACCAGGTTGCAATGCCACTCATTCTGGAATGACTCCAGGGCCAAACCTGAGAGGTGATACGACCTGCATGCACCAGGTCACAATGCCACTCACCCAGTTTTGGCCCTGCCATTTCCCCATCAGAACAGGAGCCGGGGGACCAACCCGGAGTAGGTACCGGGATGGCCAGTGCTGCTACTGCTCACCACTGCCAATGGAACATAACGTGTACACCTGCAGGTGCCATTGGTGTCAAGTTCTGCTGCTCCATTTGAAACATCCCCAGGGTGTCTGCTCAGACAACAAACGTAATTCCAGTGCCCACTATCCAAACACTCCAGCTAGTCTAGTACCTGCCCCTTTGCTTGAATCCATTGGGAGACTGCCCTAGACATAGATGGAAATACACCACTTCAAAGGTCCAGATTAAACCTGGAGAAATGTTCCCTCTAACTTTGTACACATTTCCATGCAGAAATGCCACTGCTGCTGTCCCAGGGAATGAAAATCTCATAGAAATGTAGATTGAGGTATTAGAGATGGGAAGGACTAAATCAGTCACATCTAAACCACCCATTGCTGGAGACCAGTGCACGATTGTCCCCAGTGGTATATTTTCCTGGGCTTTGTCCTGTTGTTGTTTAATCATCTTGAGCCATTTTCCTTGGGAGCTTATTCCCCAGCCTGTGAGAGCCCATTGTCTGAAGGCTTTCCTTTTATTCAGCCTACACTTCCTTTTCGGAGTTTCATTTGATAGTTTCCATAGTACTTGTCCTTCGTTCCACCCCAGTACTCCTAGTAGCTCCCTCATTTGTCCTTGAGGTTTACACCCTTCAGAGAGGGTAGGTTTTAAGGCCAGAAGGATCCATTATGATCACCTCGTCTGGCCTCCGCATACTACAGGCCAGAGAACCTCACCAATGATTCCTCCATCCATTTGTGGTGGACCTAGACCAGTTTTTAGAAAGGCATCCCATGTTGACATCAAGACTCCAAGTGACATAGAACCCACCATGTCCCGTGGCAAGCTGCTGCAATGTTTAATCACCTGCTGTGTTACGGACCTGGGCCTTATTTTCAATTAAAATTTGCCTAACTAGTAGATATCTGTAGACTGTTATCATGTGCCTCCTTCATTGCAGCTACACCTAGTAGTATTATGTTTATATTATAGTATATATTTTCTGTATTGCAGTAGTAGCTAGGAGCCCCAGACTCCATTGTGTTAGGTGCTGTACAGACATAGAACAAAGAGGCAGTTCTTGTCCCAAGGAACTGACAGTCTAAATTTAGTTCTTTTGGACTTTCCCTATCAGGCAGGTCTGTGCAGTCCCTCAGCCATTTTTGTTGCTCTTTTCCAGATTCCCTCCAGTATCTTTCTATCTTGTTGGTATTGGTGATGCCTTGGGCTGAACCTATTGTTCTATGTATATAAAGAGAATGTGCAGCTCCCTTGCAAACACTTATCTCGCTGCTATTTACAGTAAGCAATTTGGGGGAGGGATTGTGTTGATCTAACTCCCTAGCCCAAATTAGCGCTGCTAAGGTGCCACACCATTTTATGCACTTGCATCTAAAATAGAGACTACATTTGAATTCTATATGCTGCCTATTTTAGCCCTTTGAACAATGGGACGCTGCTGCTTAAAGGTGCCAGGTCGACAGCTCTGGAATACAGAAGTCCTCCCTTTAGCTGCAGAGCAGGTACAGCACAGCCTGTATTAACTCAGCAATGTGCCTCAACTCATGCCAGGAGACGTTTACTTGCAGAGAAGATAGGATCATTTTAGAGTACAGTTGTAGACCAACTTTTTTAGGAATGCAGCAAATAGGTTTTCTTGCCACAAGGGGGAGCACCGCAGCAAGGCTTCACAGAGACTTCATGCTGGAGAGAGCCTCATTGTTTGGATTATTGAGAAGGTAGCATCCTTCTCCATACCGGAGTCCCCAGTAAGGGGAATGGTGCACCTCCAGTTATTCTGCCCCCACTTATTGTGAAGCATATCAATGAAGATGGAAAAGCCCTGCTGGGTGACACCTAGCCCACCATCACCCCCTCTTGGGTTTTTCCTGATGTCTTTTAAAGGACGCAGTTGATGGGTTCTCCATCAGGGATACACATAATTATTAAGGATTTATGAAACCAGTATCACAAGGCTGCCTATTCAATGAGAAAGCCCAGCTGCCCGTATGCTTGGAAAGCCCAGGGAAGAAATAATTTCATTGATGAGATTTCAGTATTGTTTAGGTCTGCTCTACATTCCATCCGTTTAACTAAATCATTATAAAAAACAATTTCGTTAATTCAACACTAAATCAAGCCATACCTATATAAATGCTTTAATCTTGCTAAAGGGCTGGTACCATTTTAACTAGATTCCTTTTTGGGTTGATTTAGTTAAATCAATGCAAAAAACTGAGTTCGACAAGGCCTTCGTGCTAAGTGATGAGATTTTGCACTGAGAGCAGTATTGCCTCTCAATTTAACAGCTTTCCTATTGCTTGCTAGCACCCCTCCTCTACTTGCACTACATTGATGACATCTTTATCATCTGGACCCATGGGAAGGAGGCCCTTGAGGAATTCCACCAGGATTTCAATATTTTCCACCTCACCATCAACCTCAGTCTGGACCAGTCCACACAAGAGATCCACTTCCTGGACACTACAGTGCAAATAAGCGATGGCCACATAAACACCACCCTATACCGGAAACCTACTGACTGCTATACTTACCTACATGCCTCCAGCTTTCATCCAGACCACATCACATGATCCATTGTCTACAGCCAAGCCCTAAGATACAACCTCATTTGCTCCAATCCCTCAGACAGAGACGAACACCTACAGGATCTCTATCAAGCGTTCTTAAAACTACAATACCCACCTGCTGAAGTGAAGAAACAGATTGACAGAGCCAGAAGAGTACCCAGAAGTCACCAACTGCAGGACAGGCCCAACAAAGAAAGTAGCAGAATGCCACTAGCCATCACCTACAACCCGCAACTTTGAGAGAGTGTGGCATAATCTCTCACCATAGTCTGTGTGGTATGTTGATTGTAATGGATTTTTTACCTTCAGTCCTTTTGGTATGATGCCCATCTGTTTGCATTTGGAAAGGAAGATAATGTCTGTCTGTACCTGCAAGAGTTTTTTCATGAAGTTGATGGATTTCCACTTCATACGGCTGTCACGGAGTATGGGGGGACACAAGGCCCTGCACCCCCGTTTTCCTGCGATTCACCATGACTCTCAGCCAGCCAGTAAAGCAGAAGGTTTATTTAGACGACAGGTATACAGTCCAAGACAAGTCTTGCAGGCACAGACAGCAGGACCCCCCTCAGTTAGGTCCATCTTGGGGTCCCAGGGCGCCCCAGCCCCCTTGCGAGGTCAGAGCCCCGTCTGCGTCCCAGCCAGCTCTCCAGCCAGCTCCTGAAACTCTGCCTTCAGTGACCCCTCCCACAGCCTTTGTTCAGTTTCCCGGGCAAAGGTGTCACCTGGCCCCTAACCCCTTCCTGGGTTCTCATGTTACATGCTCAGGTATTCTCCATAGGTCAGTCTCCCATCCCCCAATGCAGACTATCCTAGCCACACTCCCCTGTCAGCATTCAAAGACCACAGTAAGAACAGTCCCAGTTCGTCACAACGGCTAAATGCAGTGCCTTGCATGGTGACAGGTTTCAGAGGGATAGCCGTGTTAGTCTATATCAGCAAAAACAATGAAGAGTCCTTGTGGCAGAGCCAAAAGGGTACCCAGAAGTCAACTACTACAGGACAGGCCCAACAAAGAAAGTAACAAAACGCCACTAGCCATCACCTACAGCCCCCAACTAAAACCTCTCCAACGCATCATCAAGGATCTACAACTTATCCTGAAGGATGATCCCTCACTCTCAAAGACCTTGGGAGACAGGCCTGTCCTCACTTACAGACAGCACCCCAACCTGAAGCAAATACTCACCAGCAACTACACACCACATAGCAGAAACACTACCCAGGAACCAATCCCTGCAACAAACCCCATTGCCAACTCTGTCCACATATCTATTCAAGGGACACCATCATAGGACCTAACCATATCAGCCACACCATCAGGGGCTCGTTCACCTGCATGTCTACCAATGTGATATATGCCATCATGTGCCAGCAATGCCCCTCTGCCATGTACATTGGCCAAACCGGACAGTCTCTATGCAAAAGAATAAATGGACACAAATCAGACATCAAGAGTTGTAACATTCAAAAACCAGTAAGAGAGCATTTCAATCTGCCTGGACACTCAATAACAGACTTAAAAGTGGCCATTCTTCAACAAAAAAACTTCAAAAACAGACTTCAATGAGAAACTGCAGAACTGGAATTAATTTGCAAACTCGACACCATCAAATTAGGCCTGAATAAAGACTGGGAGTGGCTGGGTCATTACAAAAATAATTTTCCCTCTGTTGATACTCTCACCTTCTTGGCAACTGTTAGGAATGGGCCACATCCACCCTGACTGAATTGGCCTTGTTAGCACTGACCCCCCCACTTGGTAAGGCAACTCCCATCTTTTCATGTGCTGTATATTTATACCTGCTTACTGTATTTTTCATTTCTTGCATCTGATGAAGTGGGTTATAGCCCATGAAAGCTTATGCCCAAATAAATGTGTTAGTCTCTAAGGTGCCACAAGGACTCCTCGTTGTTTTTGCTGATACAGACTAACACGGCTACCCCTCTGAAACCTGTCACCAGTTTAACATTGCAGCTAACAGTTCTGTGTGTAATGAGGCAAAAATTAACCTCTTTGTTCAATGATAGCTTAAACAATGGAAAACCATGGCCCAAGGACTAGACAGTATTGAAACCTAGGCAGTGTCTTGCCATGCAGCCAGAGGGGTTCCCCACAGGTCTGATAATAAACACAGGGGCATAGGATTGATCTGAGTGCAGCTGTGTGTGTGAGTGAGTGAGAGAGAAGAGACAGCATGTGACCACAGAGGGTGACCCTGAGAAAAAGCTAAGAGAGAGAGAAGATTTGGGCAGAATGCCAGCTGAATGAGGCTTGGCGCGGTGAGCAAAGAAATTGTGTCCTGTTTGATTCCTGCTGTATTCAGGAAAACAGGAGTTTGATGCAATCCTCTTTACAAAGAAATACCTGATTCATCAATTTCTCCTCTTCATACAAACAACTCTCAAGACCATGAAATTGACTAACTGCGCAGGCCAAAAGTGGTAACTCTACTAAAGTATCCAGTTTTGTTTTGTTTTTTTGACAACCTGTGTTGTAATCCAAAAGTGTAGTCACTTATTATTAGTGTGTAACAGGCAAACTCACAGAAATGAGCAGCACACAGTACTTAAGACAATCTAATGCGTGTGAGGTGTAGAAGCATGGAGAAATTCAACTGACATACTTGTATGTAGGGGTTCACAGTGGACCTGTAGCCTTCACTAAAGAGGTAATAGGTCTGGTGGGTAGGGCACTGGACTGGGAGTCAAGTGATGTTGGTTTTAGTCCCAGCTCTCCAACTGGCTGGGGTGAGTCACTCCCTCTTTCTGAGCTTGTTCCCCCTCTCAAAGCTAGACTGTGTAGATAAGTAGGGCTGGTCAGGATTTTTTTGACAAACCATTTTTTCAGCAAAAAATACTGATTGGTCAATGTGATGGGGCATCTGCCCCACACTGGTGGAGAAAGGATTAAAAGCAGCCCTGGAGAGGCTGCACAGCAGACAGAACATCAATGAGGGGCTGCAAGGAGCAGCCAATCAGGGAGATCAGGCCCATATGTAAAAAGAGCTGCAGGGCAGAGGAGTCAGTTCCCTCTTGGGAGCCCAGGGAGAAAGGATTTGGTCTCTGAAGGGCTGAGGGAACTGCCAGCACCCTGGACGGAGCAGTACTGGGCTGGATCAGGGGAGCGAGAGGGAACTTCAGCCTGACTGGCTGAAAGACTGAAGCCTGGATACAGGAGCAGAGAAGGTGCTGGGGCTACGGGGAAGTGGCCCAGGAAAATGGACAGTGGGGATTGAAGGAGACGCGTGGCTGCTGCCTAGAGGGTCCCTGCGTTGGGACCTAGCATGGTGGGCAGGCCTGTGTTTTCTCCCTCACCCCCACTTGTCACTAAGGGGAGTGCAGTTTGCCACTGAGGCAAGAGGCTAGAATCTTGGGCTGCAGTCGGCTACAGAGGTGAGTGGCTGGACAGAGGACTGCTGCTCCCCTGGAAGAGGGGGGAGAACAGAATGGGGCATGGCCAAGGGGGCTGTGTCCTGAAGAGGAAGCCACAATCCTTGAGGCGACACGGGTCTGGAGCAGGTGACACACCACCAGAGGAGGGTGCCCTGTGAAAAGACTGAGCTAACTCCCAGAAAGACCAGCAGGAGGCGCCACGGGGGTGAGGCAGAACCGTTACAGTCAAAACCAGAACTGTTCATGAAATATGAATTGAAAAATGTTTGGAATAAAAAGTTCTGAAGTTGTCGAAATACCCTGTGTTGTAGCTGTGATGGTCCCAGGGTATTAGGGAGACAAGGTGGATGACCTTCAAAGCTCTGTGTAAGCTTGAAAGCTTGTCTCTCTCACCAACAGAAGTTGGTCCAGTAACAGATATCACCTCCCCCACCTTGTCTCTCTAACATCTAAACAAAACATTTCCAAATATATGAAATATGTTGACTGACCTGAATTGAAAACTTTTTTGGCTTGTGTACATTTTTGAGATTTTAATTTGTTGTCCCAATTTTGGGAAAAAATTGATATCTTAAATATGTTCACAGGATGGAAAACAGATTCCCGCCCAGCTCTAACTGGAAGCTCGTCAGGGCAGGGGCTGGCTCTTGTTCTGGGCTAAGAACTGTCCACACATACATTTTTAACAGTGAGAGTAATTAAGCATTGGAACAACTTGCCAAGGATCTTGGTGGATTCTCCATCACTGATCATTTTAAAATCCAGATTGGATGTTTTCTCACAAATATGCTCTAGGAATTATTGAAGGGAAGTTCCATGGCCTGTGCTATACAGCAGGTCAGACTTGATCATCACACTGGTCCCTTCTGGCCTTGAAATCAATGAATCTGTGGTGGGGAAAACCCCATCCTGGTATGTTTGTTTGTTTGTTACCCCTTGTCCTCTACACCACCCTGGCTATGCGTTTGTCTCAACTGCTTGTTAAGTCTGTGGGCTCTGTGAGCCAGGGGCTGTCAGTTATATGCTTGTAGAGCACAGTGAGGTCCTATTTCCATCTGAGGTCTCTAGGGTACCACTATAATATAAATATTAACTCTTTCCCTGGCTCTATTATGCTCAGCAGTGGCTTATTAATACATCTTCCTGGGAATTCATGGTGCTTCCATAACCCTTGGCACCTGGAAACACCCAGACATTTTTTGGGTCAGCGTATGGGAAAATTTGCTTTTCCAATCATTTGTGCTTTGCCTAGTAAGAAACCTATGGGAAAGTTTCAAATCACTGTCCACGTTTACAAGGCAGCAGAGCAGGGCAGTGAAAGGGTTGTAGCATGGGCTGCCCTGGGATCCCATCAGCAATTCCAGCTGTGTGTGTGTCTGGGTATGTCTGAGACCCCCAAAGCCCCAGGCACCAGCTTCTCTTGTCCGTCATTGTTTTCCCAGCTGTTGGAATGCTTAAGAATATGGCAAACCAGGAAAAAAAATTTTTTTTTTTAAAAAGGATCTCCAGTTTCTAAATCCTCCTTGGCTGGAGTCCCGAGCCTCTGCTGTGGGCAGTAACTCAGGGCTGTACACGGCACAGAAAATATATACATTGAAAAAGAACCGGATTTATTTTTAAAGAGTGTTTAATTCTGGGAGTTTCTTTCTCACAGCTCCACACTCCCTTTGGCATACCAAAGCCGGCGCTGCCCTTTCTCCCTAGCCTGGCCCAGGGTGCGCCTGTCTCATTCATTCCCCTGAGCTGTTATTAATAGAGATCTTTCCCTTGTTTATTTTCATTCTTTTTCTCTCGTATGTTCATCAATCTGCTTTCAGTGTTCAGGGAGCTCCAGGCGGAGGAGAGGGAGTCTAGTGGCTAGAGTGCAGGCCTGGGAATAGACATACCTCCACTCCCAAGCGCTAATCCCCCTGCTAACACCATTTTGCTCAGGGGCTATTTGCTACTCATGCCAATGTTTGCAAAAGTAGCTAGTAATTTTGGGAGCCCAGCGTGAGCCCCCTTGGTTCTGCTTTTCAAAGGTGCTGAGCCCCCACAGCTGCCATTGACTTCAGTGGCTGAAGAGCACTAGGGCCACCCAGCCTGTGCACATGCCCCCTCAGAACAGGCATTCCCCAGAGAGATGCCTGCTGCAAAGGCTGCCTTCCATGTGGCTCCATGCTCCCCCACCTCCTGCTGCCAGGCCTCCCCTCCTTTTACCTCTTTCTCCCTTCTCTTTCTGTTTGTCAGCGGAGAGGAGGGAAAGGAAGAGAAGGAGGGAGCAGTGCAGAGTAAGTGGCAAGGAATGTGAGGGAGGGAATGAAAGAGGGAATGGATAGAGTCAGGAGGCAGGAAGGGAAGGGGGAAACCCAAGCGAGTGCTTTATTCAGCTTTATCCCCTCTGGAAAAGCAGGTCCAAAGTCCCAAAGTCACTGACCACATTTGGAAATGTTGGCCGCCCTCTCCCCTGTTTTCCCCATCTGTGTGTGTAGCGCATCTAGCGCAGCGGGTCCTGAGCCATGACTGGGGCCCAGATGCACTACTGCCATACACATGATATTACTGTAACAGGGGAGCTCACCACCCCTGAGGGCTGAAGCTCCTGATTGCAGAATTAACCCCAGCTGGCAGAGATCAGGGTAATTCCCTAGAAAGGGCAGTGGGTGGCTGCAGTGAAGGGGAAAGTGCTGGGAACTACAGGAAGTAAAAAAGGCTCTTGCAGGTGAGACCTTGATACCGGGGGCTAGAAGCTGGAAATCCAAGCCTTTGTCCAGCTAGGGCCTGGGTGTGGTTGCTGAAGTAGGAAAGGGCCTGGTGGGGAGGCCTGGGAGTAGGGTGAATTGGAGACTGGGGGGGCTGAGCAGGCTCCAGCAGAAATGCCTGGGATGTGGGCTTGCTCTTCAGAGGTTACAGATGGACAGGAAGAGCCTGCAGGGTAAAATTGTTGACCTGGGGCTTGGGACTTTGAATTTGATTTATGGGAATAAACCTGGACCCTGGAGAAGGGCTGGGGTGTGGGCAGGAAAAGTCACTGTTGTGATTGTTGAAGACTTCTTTGAGGAAGAAATGGTTAGCGGGGCAGTGTGGAGACTCCCCTGCCCATGAGGGGGCTTGCAGGAGGCAGCTGCCCACCTCCAGTGACAATAAGTGCCTGTTTCCCAAGGAGGTCTGCCAGTTGCTGTGTGTGTGTGAGGTGCATGGGAGACGCTAACAGTTCATGACCTCCAGTGCCTGCTCCTGTACCTGAATGTGGAGTGACATTGGCAGTATGTTTTCCCCCATGGATCTGATGGAAATACCTTGTGTTTGTATCTGCATGGGCCAGACCCTCAGCTGGTGTAAATCCACATAGTTTCCTTATGCTGATGGATGCCAGCTGTGGTGCTGGCTTTCTGGATCATTCAAATAGCTTGGCATTAACCCTTAGTCTGGGCCAGTTCTTCTGTGTGTTCTGCCTGCCAGATCAGGTTCTTCCTGGGTGTCTTAGTAAATAAATGGTTAACCAGTAGCTCATCTCTGGATTGCACGGGTTGCAGGTGGTTGTAGCTGTGATGCTCGGTGCTGAAAATGAAGTCCAGGCTTAATATAGCACTCTGGTGCCATGCCACCTCTGGGCACGGGCTACCCGGCTAGCCCTTGCCTGTCTGCCTTGGCTGCATTAGGCACTGGTGCCAGTGCAGCTCTACTCCACGGGAGCAGTCCCAGAGCAGCCCTGGTGACAGGAGTTCTTACCGTCCTGGGGTCTAGACATGCCCTGAGTGTGCTCTGATGACAAGGGGTTGTGCTGGGAGCTCCTGTTGTCACTCACAGCAAGGCAGTTGCAGCAGCAGTGCAACTGTGAGAGAGTGCCCAGGCAGGGGGGAAGCATGGCCTAGTGGATAGGGCATGGAGCTGGGACTTAGGAGGCCTGGGTTTAAACCCTAGCTCAGCCACAGACTGCCTTTGGGTATATCTAGTTCAGCTATAGCTGGACCCAAGCTAGTTTTACTGTAGCTTAGCACAGCAGGAAAGATGCAGTAGCATAAGCTTCGGGGGGGGAGGTGGAATATTTCAGTGCCCAGGGTTCTGGGCAGGCTTGATCAGGCTGCTAACCCCTACCAGGGTCCCATGTCACTGCGTTTTCATGGCGATTTTAGCCATACTAGTTAGAATAAAGGCAGTGAAGGTTTGCTGACCCGAGCTGCAATCACCCCTCCAATTTTAGTGTAGACATCATTTAATCTATCCTTTCCCTCAGGTCCCCATCTGCATCCTCCAACCTCACGGGGAAGGAGGGGTGGGGGGCAGGGGTGTTAAAAATCCACTACTGCATACGCTACATCAACCAAGAAGGGCCACATAAATATCTAGACAGATCAAAAACAAGACTCGTGCAGACCCAGCCGAAGGCCTGAATTAGAAGACAAAGAGCCTGAGCTGAATGGTGTCTCAGTGGAGAAGCTCTCTGGTATTGGGAACGTTAGTTTTGTTTATTGGGCCCTGTTGATTTGCTCAAAGCACTGGAGGGTTGCTGTAATGAGATGGTGGGTAGCTATCATAGAGGTGTGAGTGGGGAATGTGCATTATGATGGACTAGTCTATTAAAGTCAGTCAAAAGGCGCACCACTTGCCCTGGCACTAATCACCGCAAATCCAGACGGAGAGGCCGTGGAGATGAAGAACTGTCATTGCAGCGTCCAGCCCAGGTTACCTGCAGGTGGGGAGTGAATAAGAGTGATGGGGGAGGGGTTAGAGCCAGCCCGATGGGGGAAGGACTGGGTGCCGATGGGGGGACAGCGGAGGTGTAGGGGAAGTGGAGTGAGACAAATCCTGGCTCTGCATCTGCCTCCATACAGTTTTAGTGACTCCCTAGGTTATAACATGGGCTGTTTGCCCAAAGTGTAACCCCTCCAGCTGCTGATTGGACTGATGCCACTGGAGTAAAAGATCCACCAGCTGTTTAGTAAAACTAGGGCGCTTCCTCCAGAAGGGGTTAGTGGCCCCACTGAACTGGCCGCCTGACTCCACCTGTAGCCTGTCTCGTGACAATGAGCACAATCGTCAAAATGTAGCTTCATTACAACTTAGGCTATACTGGAAGAAATTGTGTAAGATGATGATGAATTTTAACTATATGGAAAGTTTGAAGAGTCTGTGTTGTGCTGTTAGCAAAAGCTTTCAGAGCAACGAGAAGACTGGCACAAATGGTGTTTATCTTTAAGGGCCCAATTTTTAATTAATTTAAACTAGGAAACAAATTTACTTGTAAATTCTCAGAGAATTAATTCTGTGCCCAACGAGTCAGTGCTGTACATCTGGGGAGGACTCGCTGTGTTTTCCATGCATAACGAAGAAATTGAATCCCTGCTTTTAGGGCAACACAGCACTTGCCTTTAATTATGGCCTCACAACTGCACCACGATAGTAATCTGTGTTCCTCCTTCTGAAATCAAGCCCTCCACCACTCAGCTCGATGTCGTTTCTCTGTTGGTCTGTAACGTGATCATTCTTGAAAACCGCTTCAGATCTGTTCCAGAACTCTAGGGAGTGTTCTAGGCACCAGTGAGCAGAACCCTACTGATTTTTTTGTGAACACTGGAAAAGACTCATTTGCACTAAAATCACCATTTGGTCCCTCACGATTCAGATGCGAGGCTGTGATCTCACAGGGATCCGTGGCAGTGGAGCAGAGTGACTCTGGAAACAGGGGAGAGGCACCGACCTCAGGGTTAGGATTAGTAGCCTCTCATCTAACTCTGGCCAGCCCTGGCCCCTACTCTGGTCAACTAGATACCAGACCTCTTCCAGTTTTCACCAAAATTGCTGAGGTTCTGATCAGGCAAAGGCCCGGCTGGGTATACAGCTCAGCTACAGAAGCAATGAAGTATGTGCCTCTCTACTTGTAAGATGGCGTCCAAGACTCAACGTAATATTCCAGTGCCATTTACAACAGGAATGTTGTCTCCAGGATTGGATGCCTTTGCATAAGCGGCCCGAACGGCAGTGGCTTTGCTGCTCTAGCTGATCACATCACACATTCATATCCAATTTGTTGGCAACCATCATCTCTCAGTGCTGGCAGGATTCCTATTGCAGACAGGTGTGTGACATAGAGGTCCCAGGGCTGGTTACTACTGTGTTAGCAACTCTTTTTAGGCCTGATGCACTCGCTACACCGAACACACTATTGTTATGATCTATATACCCAAAAGGTGGCATGTACTATATCACTGGACAACTAGTAACTCACTGCTCATTAATATTCTTGCGTGATGTATGTAGGGGGTGTGTACAGAGAGTTATGGACAAGTGTTAGAACTATGTTCTTGAAATGTGTTTGGCAAGCAGTAAATAACCCAGTCTGGCCTAGACAAGGAATGTGTATTTGCTTCTTTGACCAACCTGCTCATCAGGCAGAGACAATGAAGGTAAACAAAGCCATCAACACAGCAAGTGGGGCGATAGGGGGTCTGAACCTCAAATGATAAGCAATTGAATCAACTAATTGTATATAATATTGCTGTATTGAGTAGGGTCTCTTATGAAAGTGACACACTGCTGGTGATATCCTTGTGAAACGTGCAGATTGGCACCATATGCGGAATTATGGATACTCACTGACGTGCTTTAAAGTCTTCAACTAAAAGGTATTTAAACAAGGCATGTCAGGAGGAGTTGAGGTGCCGGAAAGGGGCCAGCACCTCAAATCAGGTGTGGCCAAATTCAGTGGGCTATTCATCTGTATTGGAGGTTGCCAGAAGAGATCATTCTCATTGTAAAAATCCCCGGCAGGGGGGAAGACCGCATGGTGCTCACATCCAACAGGGAAAAGGAACTTTTTATCCAGGTTTACTCTTCAAAGAATCCATTTCAAAGGTTTACTGACTATAAAAGAAAGGGGAGAGACTCCCCCCCCCCCCCATAGGTATCCAGCACTCGGGGCCCTTGAAATCACAGAACATTGGGTCCTGCCGCCAAAGCAATTGACACCTCTGAGAACTGAATATAGGTGAGGAAACCTGCTTAGGCAAAGACTGTAACTTGCTGAAATTAAGTGTTAGTCTTGGAAGCGTATTTTTCCTTTTGTTTGTTTGTAACCCTTTCTCTCATTACTACTTATACTTGGTATCACTTAAACTTATGACTTTTTGGCTATGTCTGTACTACACAGCTTTTAGTGACACAGCCGTGCTGCTAAAAGGCAGCAGTGTAGCCACTGTTTGTCGGCAGGAGAGAGCTAGCTCTCCTGCTGACAAAACTTCCACCTCGAATGAGTGGCGGGAGCGTTGTGCCTAAAAACCCTAGGCAGGAACTAGGTCCCATGGTGCTAGGTGCTGTACATGTAATAAGAGACAGTCCCTGGCCTGAAGAATTTGCAACCTAAATAGATAAGTCAGATGGTGGAAGAGGTGATGGTGGTAGTAGTGATAGTATCCCTACTTTACCTATGGGAAACTGAGGCAGGGAGAGAAAGTAAATCCAGTTCAATTTGTTAGTCAGTTCCTCTCTAGCCCTTGTGCGTTAGCCCATTGGGGCGGATATCATTAGCCTTTTTTACAGTCCTTCTGACAGTTTTGAATCCTTCTGACCATGTTAATATCCCAGGTGATTTGAGTTAATTTGGTGAGAGTTCAGGAGACACTGAATCTGGTGCTTTACTGAACTCCAAGCACACTGCCTCTGCGGCATTTCCTTCCTTTGCTCCGTCCATAATCTCATTTTAAAAAACCAACAATCCAGTTTGTCTGGGATGATTAGTTCTTTACAAACCTGTGTTGTCTCTGTTGTTCATCATGTTTGTCATCTTGTTGCTTAGTGATTGCCCTGCCCTGCCTAATATTTCTTATTTGGTTGGGGAGGAGTCAGACTTGGGGCAGTAGCTCCAGGATCTTTCTTCTTTCCTTTTGTACTATACCCACCTATAAAGTAAGGATAATACTAACCTAGAGCTTCATGTTTCACTCTGCTTGATGAAATGTGACAGTGATTGGGGGAGGGGGGAGATGCAATACAGATCCTCCTGGTGAAGGACAGGCCCCTACCACATAAGATAAAGGAGAATCTTTATTTTGGTATTGGGCATGTAGGGTCTATGACACAGGTGAACTTTGTTAATTCCATCTTGTAGAGGGCAGCGGGGTGTGTGTGTATACAGACACAAGCCAGTTCATTACAGTGTAATTTGGAAGTCTAACTAGCAGCATTATTCATATTGAGGTAGCTCCTATAGGCCCAATCGGCCATCAGCAACTCCATTGTGCCAAGTGCTGTACATGCACGTAACAAAAAGACAGTCCCTGCCCTAAAGTGCTTACATGCAAAAATTAGAAAAGAGACAAGAGGTGGGGAGACAGATGGCAGGAGCACCAGGTAACAGTGAGACAATTATGAGTACCACAATAAGAGAATAATGGGGAATCCCCTAGGAGAGGATCCCGACGCTAACATTTTATTTCTGTACAAAACCGTGCCCTCACCTGCTGGTCTAGTTCAATGTCATGTGCTGCTCTGATGTCACTATGCAGCCAGTGATGTCCATGATGGGGATGTCCACAGTCTTCTCTCTCAGCTCTTCTAGCTAGCACAGCAACCCCTACTGTCCTGCTGGGGCAGGGCTTTCGGGCTGGGCTTCTCCGAGAGAAGAGCTGTCTACTGGATGGCCAGGCACCAGAGTAATGTCATGGCTGTTCAGCATACGATGTGCTGGCTGCAGGGTATAGTGACAGTAACTGGAGGCTAGTCACCTCCTGTGACTGACTGCTGTAGAAGCAGGTTCTCATTATTCCCACCCGATCACCTCTGAACCAAACGGCTTCACAGCCAGTCCCGAGTCACCCTTGCGAGTTGTAGAGAAGGTCCATTTCAATACCGCTGGCATCCTGTTCCATCAGCAGATTGTTACCCATTGGTGTTTAGGGCTCCAAAATTTCTGCTGGTCTTCACTGTGTCTGCGACCCATGTGGGATGCAGAGGGACCAGAGTAATAGTTCAGCCATGAATGTGGCACAGATATCAGTGCTCTGGATTCTGAACAATCTCCATACCCCAGGGCTTGCTCAAGGAATTTCACTGACTGTTAGCCGTCATTCCCTAGTGCCCTGGGAGAGGGAAATCTCCCCATCCCTCCTTTTCTCTTCTTGTCTCTGTTCCCCGCCCCTTGTCTCTCCCATCCTCATTTGTTCTTGGGAAAGTGAGATGTGTATTACTTTAAATAGGTTATGAGCCCTCTGGTGGCGCTCACCATGTGCTCTCTTAAGAAACTTGCCGGAAAGTGAGGTGTATATTTAGCCTGGCCTTGCCGGTTTACAGTTAGTAAACACCATTATTTAGACCCCACTGTGCCCATGTGGTTCCTTCATATTGTGTGTTGTGTAAAGAGCAATGGAAAGTGACCCCTAAGCCCCTGGGGTGATAGTACCTATTTTAGATCTGTTGTGGATAGTATAATCTCTACTGCCCACTTCCACGCAGAGAGTGGTGGGAGATTGAATAATGATTCAATGTCACTAGCTCTGAGCCCTCTCACGCAGACACTGTGGAGTCTTTACTGTCATGCTGACACTCCAGGAATGGGTACCTTTGGCAATTGTTAATGACTCAAACATGAAGAGTCCAGACAAACAGGGAACATCCCCATTGAAATGAAAACATCTGGCGACAAGTGACCACTTGAAATTCTTAGTGCATATCACTTGTATTACAGGCTAGTGCTTAGAGCCCCAGCTGCAATCAGGGCACCAGTGTGCTGGTAGGAGGCGATCCCTGCCCCCAAAGAGCTTACAATCAACATAGAGAAGGGGGGAGAGGAAGGATTATTATTCTCCTCTTACAGATTTGGAAACAGAGAAGCCATGCTGCACCTCAAAGGATCCACAGGAAGTCTGTGGCAGAGCCAAAAATTAAACCCAGGTCTCTTGAGTCCAAATCCAGTGCCTCAGCCCCAAGAACAACCTTCCCTCGGGCTCACCATGAAAAATGATGCCCAAAGGAGATGGTTTGAGGATTCTGCATTGCCTAGTACTAATTGTTGCCAAACATGCACCCTCCCTGATCAGCGCCTCCCCCTTGTCCCTCAGTGACTGCCGCGTGCCAGTGATCAGCTGTTCAGTGGCATGCAGGAGGCCCTGGGGAGTAAGGGGGAGGAGTGAGGGTGGGGTGTGCTCGGGGGAGGGAAGGAGTGGGGCTTTGTGGAAATGGTGAAGTGGGGCAGAGCAGGGGGGAGCACAGCACATTAGAAAGTCAGCACCTCTGAATGTCGGTTGCCGAAATGAGCATTTAACCATATCACCCTTGTGTTATGAAATGCATTCTTGAATTTTAGGTAGTTTTAGTATAAACAAAGAATACTTGCTGTAATATGACCCTTCAGCCCACAGGATCCCAGAGGGCATTAGAAATGGGGTGCTTTATGATCTGTTATACTCTCTCACACTCACTCACACACCCCTATTAAAAGAATACTAAGGTTGCCAAGTGAAGCACTCAGAAGTTAGGAAATGCCAGAATTAACCTTCCCCCTGCAACATTAATTCAGCCCCCTCGTATGCATGTATTACGATACAATCTCTAATGACATGATCACATGCTATTTTTTTCCCACAGGATCCCTGTCTCATTCAGTGCACAGAAAAGATGATGAACCAGCGTTGTGCAGTGAATGAGACTGTCGTCTATAGGCCCCCTGCCTCATTCATTGCAGAAGTTGAGAGGTGTGCAGTGACTGAAACCAGGGATTGCAGGGAGAGAGAGGATGATCTCGTGGTTAAGGCAGTTGAGTGCTGGGGAACAGGAGTCTATCCCTGCCTCTGCCACAAAGTTCCTGTTTAATGCTGGGAAAGTGACTTAAACCAAACTGTTCACATGTGGTCACAAACAGTGTGTTCCTCATTTTCTGGGTGCCCAGCTGAGACTGATTTGCAGAAGTGCTGAGCACTCTCAGCTGCAACTGACATCAATGGGAGCTGAACATGACAAGTGCTATATAATAAGTACTTTGGAAAGTCCGATTCTAAGTGCCTCTCCCTTTGGGGCTCCCAGTCCGTCTCCATCTCTCTCCTCCCACTTCCAGTCCCAGTCTTCTTGCCCAGCCAGTCCTAGTTCGTCTCCCCCCAGCTCCTCATCCAATCTGTCTCTTCCCCGACAATGGCTCTTCCACTACTCTTCCACCCACACTCTCCAGTTCCTCACAGCTCCCAGTCTCCTTGCCCAGTCCCTGTCTCTCTTCCCTACCACTCAGTTCCAGTGCCCAGCCACACCTTGGCCCAGAGCAGCTGGGAGTAGCCATTACAGGAGAAGTCCAGCTTTGCCCCATTGTCCTGGGCTGGAGTATCTCTGTGGCAGTAGCTGTGTGGGGATGGCTCAAGCACAGTCTGGTGAGCACTAGGAGCTATGGGGGGAATGGCACCTGCTCGGCAAGGATGGAATCTTTTGATTTTAAGTCTCTACTGAGCATGTGTGAGCTTTAAATCCCCCCCCCCCCCCCCAGCGCGCGCACACTCACTCTCTCTCTCAGGCTTATAATTTGGCCAAATGTAGGCAGATTTTCACAGGGATACCACATCCATGATACAAAGGCCCACCCTCCTGCCAGCTTCCAAAGCATGGAGGCCCCTAGAGTTTTTCAGAGAAAAGGTCACCAGAATTATTTTAATATGGCAAAACAATGTGTTTTCACTTATTCTCAGAAATGGCTGAATGGTTTTGGCTGAAACTTTTCAAAACAGTTCAGCCTGAGGCAGACACCCAGCATGGAAAATTCCAGCCTGAAGGGTTAAAGTTTGGCAAAGTTATGAGCATCTAAAAACAAGGTATTCTAATAGGATGTGTCAGGCAACTTTAAGAACAGGTTGTGCTACCATCTGCACCTATTAATACAAAACACTAAGGCTACATGGTTCAGCACTGAAAAGTCTGAATTGGGGCCCCTTGGTTCTTTTGTACTGTGAAAATACAGGTCCCAATCCTGGGCCGTATGCTGGCTGTTTAGCCTTGCTGCACCACGGGCCCTGTTCCTGACAGGCCCTACCCAACGGGGATCCTTACATAGCCTAAAACCGCTGTAGGCTGGCACAATAAGGAGCTGGGTGGAAAGTGTTGTGACAAGTCCTTTCTGGCAATCCACAACTTCTGCAATGGCCCCTTTGAGTCAATTGGCAGCAGGGGCCAGTAGGAACAGCCCAGCAGCTGCAGACCTGGTCTACACAGTTAAATTGCCAATAATACTGTATACTGTATGTGGATCACCAGTCCAACAGCCAAGGGTTGAAGCATCCTGGGTTAAGTTCCTCCTTCCCATAACTCTAGTTAGCATCTCCAGGAAGACCTAAGGAGGTGACTTCAGGAAGCATTCTCACATTGCCTGCCTGCATGGGCAAGTTCAGCGATACCCTAAAATAGCCAACCGTGGCTCCCAGTTGTGAATTGCACGACAAAATACAGACTTCTCTGAAACTGTGCAGCTTCCAAATGGAAAGCCTCTACTGGAGGGGGGACTGGGGAATAGCAAAATAAGGAATTTAGACAATGAGGCAATATCTTGGCCCGCTCAGTACCAGAAAGATGTTGATCTATTGGAGAAGGCCATCAGATACCATTAGGGAGGTAGTGGGTCTGAAATATTGGAGTAGGCTATTAATATTTTGGCCCTCTCTCTGTCCTCCCTGTGGTCTGCCCAGGGTGTAGGTGGTCATTCTCCTTGAAATATTCATATTGAGACAGCACAGGTTTATTTTCTATCCTTGGTATATGAGTGACTCTTTCAATTCCTTCCTGAACTGCCTACCGCCTAGCCCTAAAGGCAGTGATGGAAAACCAGAGGGGAAACTATGGCATCCTACTACTAGGGACAGCATTAAAGAAATAAAAATAACACATCAGAAACTGAGATGCTGCCCTCTGTATTCTCGAAGGGCTTGGTACTCAGCTGGGTAAATTGGTGTAGATCCATTGACTTCAACGGAACTACATTCACCAGCTGGCAATCTTTTCTGCAGAACTGCTGCCTAGCCATTCGGTCCCTAGTCTGTAACAGTGCATGGGATTCTTCCGTCCTAAGTGTAGGACTCTGCACTTGTCCTTGTTGAACCTCATCATGTTTCTTTTGGCCCAATCCTCCAATTTGTCTAGGTCTCTCTGTATCCTATTCCTACCCTCCAGTGTATCTACCACTCCTCCCAGTTTAGCGTCACCGGCAAACTTGCGGAGGGTGCAGTCCACGCCATCAGGAGCAGATCAAGAGCAGAATAGCAATTTAACCCTTGATGAACATCAAGGAAGCTGCTTGGTTTGGAAATCTCCCAAGAACATGCTTTATGATATTTCCTCAGCCTCCTGCTTTTTCATGAGACTTAAATACTGCACAATCTCTTTGTCTCCACCCCAGCTGGAACCAGTGGAGGGATGTGAAAATGTAAATGCATTAACAAAATGATCCAGCAGGGCTCTGATATTTCAGTGCGATCGCATCCGCTAATTCAGCAACCATTGGAGACAAAGGAACTGCCCCCGAAGAAGTTAGATACGTGCGGGCGTCAGACTATCAATGTGATCAGAACTCTGTTCATCAGTACGGCTTGGAGCATTGCCTGTGGCATCTACAGAAACAGGAAGAGACCAGAATTAAGAAGAGCTTTGAAATTCAGTGTGTGGCTGATTTGCATCTTGCTATTCTTTGTGGGTTTGTTTGTTTTATTTATTTATTTATTTTGAGCACCTTCCCTTTATTATTCCTATAGGGCAACTCTAAGGCTGTCTTCACTGCAGAGTTAGCCTAGGATCTTAGTTGGGTGTTGTCCTCAAGTCCCCTCCCGTCCACACAAAAACTCTCTGAGCAGAATGTGGTGATGGTTTTTAACTCGGGCTAGGTGGCCTGGCTGCGGGCATAGGCTAAGGCCTGGGCTGGTAACCTGCCCACTTTGCATTGAGGATGCAGGCTAAACCACTCAGTGCTGATAGCCCTCCATAATGCCTGCCCATAATTCTCCTCTCTTCTCCCCCCCCCCCCCAGGTGCCCAGAAGGACACACAGGTTCTCCCACAATTCACTGGGAAAGAATCACAGAGCGGCTTGGTTCAGAGAACCCTGGCATATGCCCCCAGATGTTCTAGGGGGACACGGGAGTGCAGCACTAGTGAGAACACAATACACTAATGGGAAGGTGGTCAGGGCAGCCAGCTTCCTCAGTACATCACTCAGTTATCAGTGGGTCTGAACCAAACCTCCTCATGTGAACCACTCAAACAGAATCCAGATCTATGCTTTCTGGTGGGGCCTGTCTTGACGAATGGGCAGCTGCCTAGGCAGCACCCTGGCCAGACCTAGGAAAAGTTCAGATCTGGATTGAGACCTAAAAGTTGCAGGTTTGGGCAGAACTCTGCTTTTAGTACATTCTCCCCAAGAGCTGAATCCACAGAAATTGCAAGGGGGTGGTCAGAAGGCAACTTAGAAACAGCATAGCCAATTCTTTTTTCTGTCTTAAAGCCCCAGCTCCTGGACTCATGTTATTAACTACGAATACCGTTTTTTGGAGAGTAAGGTTTTTAGTTCTCCTGGTTCCAGAGAAAAGCTTGAAAACATGACCCCATAAAGGTTCAAACTATCAGGGAAATAAAAACACTCTCATGATTTTGGGGGCCTGACTCAAGATTTTGGAATGTCTGGGGTTAGCCATACTGTAGAAGCCAGATTCTGCAGGAGGAGAATAGACTTTAGCTTGTCACTGTTCATTTAGAAACACACCATTTAAATATAGATCAAGATAAAAATGCTGGCTGGAAATTTTAAATGCACTTCACACACTAGAAATCTTCGGTATCAAAGGGGTTTTCAACACATCATCCTCTTCATCTTAGGGAGCCTTAGGCAGTGAAAGAAAGCAAAGGGGGGCTGTCCTGGGGAATGTCTTACATTGCTTTTCTTCTTTAAAGCTTTAAAAAAATATGGGCCAATTTCTTCTGTCCTTATCCAGGGAAAATTCCCAGGAATGTCAGTGGGATGCTAATAAGGAGGACAGGAGTTAGTCCAAAATTTTAATTCCAGTTTTCAGATGGATAGCTTTGCAAAGATGGCTAAGGGAGTTAGGAATCCCCCTGGAATTCTGGGGATTTGGACACCTAACTCCCATAAATCCCAGCCCCAGTGTCCTGAAAATGCCCTCTAGATCTCCACCCAGGACTTTGGAACAACCAGCAAAATTGTCTGTATCCCTGGTTTTACTCTGTGCCCATGGGGACCCGGCTTTGGGAGTTCGGTCATGAATCCACATGGATGCAGATAGGAACAGTGCAGACCTTAGATCCCAGGCTTGCTACTGGAGCCACACAGGTGCCAGGGTTCCGACTGTGTGGATCTGTTTGCAGGATCAGAAACACAAGTATGTCACTCACTGTTGAGTCGCAGTGCATTGCTATAAGGAAGCCCTAGTAAATTACAGGAGTACTTGTGGCACCTAGTAAATTACAACTGTTACACACCAATAACACAAAAAGGCAGCCTTTCTAAATTGCTATGAACTCTTATAAGTCCAGACATCATCTCAATCACAGTGGCTGGAATCAATGATGCTAAAAACATATATATTTTATTTCACTTGCCTTTCATAAACAGTTACTTGCCCCAGGCAAATGAGTGAGCAGGAGTTTGCAAGGCAATGGTAAGGACATGTAGATCCAGGCTTCCCAGAAGTATATTGTAGTCACAGTAGTTTTTTAACTGAGTCTGAGATTCTTTTGTTCTATCAATACTATTTATACATACAGGGCTGGCTCCAGGCATCAGCCGACCAAGCACGTGCTTGGGGCGGCACCTGATAAGGGGCGGCCAATCTTGGGTTGGCGGTGGGGGTGCTCAGGGGTTGTTTTTTGGGGTTTGGTCAGGCGGCGCTGGGGGTGGGGTGGGTTGTTTTTGTTTTGGCGGCTGGGCGCACGGGGGACGCTGGGGGGTGAGATTCAGCAGCGGCGGTCCGCAGGGAGGGGGTGTTTGGCAGCGCAGCTTGGCAGTGGGGGTGTTTGGCGGCTCAGTGGGAGGGGTGTGTGTGGCGGCGGGGGGTTCGGCGGCGCGGCGCTCCGCGGGGGGGGTGAGGGGATGGCATCGCGGTGCTGAGGGTGTGTGTTATGGCGGCGCTATGGAGGGCGGCACTCTTTTTTTTTTTTTTTTTGCTTGGAGCGGCAAAAAAGTTAGAGCCCGCCCTGTATACATAACTACAGAGTAAAGCCATCCTGATTTTGAAATGTAATGTGTACAACACAAAGATTATTGCACAGGTTATAAAAACACCTCTAAGTACAATTAGAAGACACTTGCAAATTATTGGAATGGGTGAGGTAATATCTTTTATTGGACCAACTTCTGTTGGTGAAAGAGACAAGCTTTTGAGCTACGCAGAGCTCTTCTTTGGGTCTCTAATATCCTGGGACCAATGCGCTGCAACAACCCTGCAGATTGCTAATTATTTGGCAGTTTCAGACAATGAGAAATCTTTGCAAATGATTCCCCTCCCTCGTTTCCCCCCCCCCAGTGCATACATTTTTTTCCTTTAAAAAAAATTTATGCGGGGGGGGGGGGGGGGGCTGCTGAATGACAGGCCAGGGGGAGCCTTGCTGCATGGCTGTCTCAGAGCTCATTTAGCTCAGCCCCTTTCACACAGCATGTACCCTGCCAAGCAGGCCACTCCTTTACCAGGCATCCTGCTTCAAAGGCTCTGTCCCTCCCTCTGCAGTCACCCTATAAGCTGCTAGGGTGACAGCAGAGGGAGTCTGCAGTCAACCGGAACGCTGGTCAAAAAGGGACCCTGGTGGCTCCGCTCAGCAATGCCGACCAGGCCATTAAACGTCCCGTCAGCGGTGCTACGGGGCTAAGGCAGGCTAGTCCCTACCTGTCTGGCACTGCGCTACACCCCGGAAGCGGCCAGCAGGTCCAGCTCCAGGGCGGGGGGGGGCCCACGGGGCTTTGTGTGCTGCTCCTGCCCTGAGCACCATCTCCGCACTCCCATTGGCCAGGAACACCAAACCCCTCATCCCCAGCCCCACCTCAGAGCCAGCACCCAGAGCCATCACCCCAACCCACAGCCCCTTCCCACACTCTGAATCCCTTGGCCCCACCCCCAGTCTGGAGCCCTCTCCTGCAACCCAAACCTCTCACCCCTGGCCCCACCACAGAGCCCACCCCCCAGCCCAGAGCCCCCACACACCACAATCCCCTGTCTCAACCTGCAGCCCCCTCCCACATTCCAAATCCCTCAGCCCCACCCCCCAGCCTGGAACCCCCTCCTGCACCCTAAACCCCCGCAGCCCCACCGCAGAGCCCGGACCCCAGCCAGAGCCCTCATCCCCTCACACACCGCAACCCCCTACCCCAGCCCAGTGAAAGTGAGTGAGGGTGGGGGACAGCGAGCCACGGAGGGAGGGGCAATGTAGTGGGGGGGGGCTCGGGGAAGGGGCAGGGATACAGTGTTCGGTTTTATGCTATTTAGAAAGTGGGGAACCCTACTATAAGCCCTTGTTGCTGGGGGACAGAGGGAACTTGTCCCCTGGCCCCCCCCCCCCCCACATACACACACACATCTTCACTCTTCTCCCTTCCTCTTCAGTTGATTTGCATCCTGCCGTGGTAATGGTTGGAAGATGAGTCAGCGAGGAGAAACATATGGACACATTGCCTAGCTATGGAGCTGCTAAGATGTAAAAATCCCAGGCCTGATTCTCCAGTGCCTGGTGCCTAGACTTTCACACTCACTTTGCACAGCAGGAGATGACAACAGAAAGTCCCACACTGCTGGGTTTCAGTGAAAAATTCCCATGTGTGGGTGCAACCAAGTGGCTATAATGGATGGGGATAATTCTCATGTCTGTACCACTATCTCAATCAGCCACTTCTCTCTTCCTCTCAGGCAGTGAAGTAGTCTTGTGTAGCGGTTACAGCATGGAGTCTTGGAATCGAGACCACCTCCCCCAGTTATGTTCCTTGCTCACTAGTAACTCACCACATAACCTTAGGCAAATAATGTCAGCTCTGTGTGCAGCAGGCTCTCCATCTGTGAAATGGGGGGCAATTGTGCTTAACCCCCTCCGCAGAGCTAGCGGGGCTGGATTCGTCACCAATGGTGCTTTGAAATCTCTGAAGTGATGGTACCATGTGATCCCGTTACATAGCACAGAGATATTCAGATCCCAAGAGACTTCTGTTACATGGAGCCCTTTCTAAAAACACCTGTGGCACCTGTTAAGTGAATCGGTGATCAGCAAGGAGAGCCCATACAAGGGGGGTAAACTTCAGAGTTCAGATCTTTTCCTGAAGCCTGTAGATTTCAGCAAAATAGTGTTTCTGACATGATGGCTGGCATGTCAGACTGCTGGAAGTACACAGCTGCGCCAGCACAAACGAAATAGACACAAGGTATAACTCCCACTTCCCAGGGCACAGGCCCATGGCCCTTACAGTGGTATATACAGACAGTGTGTGTATATTATTGTCCTGATTTAAATGTATGTGATGGCTGACTGTTCTTGTTTGATGGAGACAAACCAGGTTCTCTCTGGAAATCTCAGGGTGGTGCCCCATTCTGGGAAGCAAGCGGTGCAACAGTAATGGGGGGTGTGGAGGTAACTCCAGGAATTCAGCTTCTGCCCGCTAGATCCAGCGTCAGATGCAGCTGCAGGTAGGAACATGGGGTAGGCCCTCTGGCTGGCAAGTGTAGGGGGCGTGTGGTAATAGATCCTTGGAAAGACAGGTCCTTAGAACCTGAAATAGGTCTAAATTTGGCCCTGACTAAAGTGCAGGGTGAGAAATTCCCTTCTGGTTGCTGTGGTTTCAGCTGAACTTTTTTGCAGGGAGTAAAATGTAGATGGCTTTCTCCAGCAAAAGTCCCACCTGCTGCATTGCTGTGTGGGAGGATAGTAGGCAGTGATGGGGTGACGAAGAAGCCAAAGGATAAAGGGGAAGTTATAGTTGTACTTTTGTTCTCTGAATCTCCCCAAGTGCTGTGCTGTGACAGCAGGGAGGAGGAGGAGGAGGCGTGGGGATTGGGAGTGAAGTTTGCAGAGAAATGGTCTAATTAGTTCTTTAAAATAGCCTGATTCTAAGGTAAACACATTGGTCGTGGTGGGGAGGTGTTGCAAATCCCAAAAATGTTTCCAGCCATCTGTGGGAAGAGGCATCTGCACTGGATTGTGTCTGCCAAAGGGAAGGTTTGGATTTAATTCTCATTGTAGAGGAAAGAAATCTCCCTCCATTAAACCTAAAAAAGGAGGAGGGCAGGGGGGGAAGTAAAAGGAGAGCTACTAATCATGGCCTGGCAGGGCTGTGGGTGGGGAGGAGTGAGAGAAAGGGCAGCACCTGACTGGAGGAAGGATGGTGTAGTGGTTAGGACACTAACCTGGGACTCAGGAGACCTCAGTTCAGTTCCATGCTCTATAGAGACTCCCTGGGTGACCTTGGATAAGTCACTTAGGCCAGGTCTACTCCAAAAAGTTAGAATGATCCAACTATGTTGTTGTTCAGGAGTGTGAAAAATCCACACTCATGAGTAATGTAGTTAAGCCAACCTAGCCCCTGGGTTTAGACAGTGCTAGGTATACAGAGGAATTCTTCCATCAATCTAGCTACCACCTCTTGGAAGTGGATTAACTACAGCAAACGGAGGGGTTCTATGCTGAATAGCAAGTGTCTACACTGCAGTGTTTCTAGTGGAAACATAGCCTTAATCTCTGTTTGCTGCAATTCCCATTCTGTAAAATGGGGATAGTAGTAGCCCATAGAGAGGTGTTGTGAGGATAAATACATGTGAAAAGATTGAGGGGTTCAAGTACTACAGTAATAAGTACCATACATAGATTGTGTGTATTGGGCTTTATGAAACTGGTGCTCTTTGATGTGTGCTGTATCTTTACATTTTCTAGGCATTCTGTGTGCACAGTTCAGCAGGCTTCCTGTTCTCAAAGCCCAGTGCAGAGTGCCAGGGGAAACCACACTCTGTGCTCTCTTGCGCGAGGAGACTACTTTTGTTCTTTCCTGTTTTGTTGTTCTCATAATTTAAAATAGAGATCATTGTGTCTGAAAGCACCGCTTTGCTCTTTGTATGTGAGGGAACGTAACGGACCAGGGCATAGCTCCCGGTTTGAAATGGGGACAGACAGAGACTCATGGAATAATGGACAACTCTTCACGCCTCCCCATCCCAATATCCCCATCATCACCTGTCATAGAGTGGCTTACCCATTAAGGGGAGTTGGATCCAGCTTCGCTGGTGATGGATCAGCTGCCTCCAGGCTGAGACTGATCAGCTAGAGATTAGGTGATTAAAAAAGCCAGCAAGGGGCTCAGCTAAGGAGAGAGCTGTCAGCAGCAAGGAGGCTCTAGTAGGAAGCTCCTGGGAGGGGAGAAAGGAAGCAGGCTGGCTCCTGTGGCAGACCCTGAAGCAGGGTATGACTCTCAGGCAAGCGGCCTGTAGAGTGGAAACCTGCAGGGAATAGATAGGCCCCTGCAAAAGATCCTGGTTAGGGGAAAGGGATGATCGATGTGCTGTGCTAGCTTTTATGTGGAAGAAATAAAGCTGGAGCCCTGGGGAAAGAGCCTGGCCAGATTCTGGGCCTGGTCCTTCCTGGCCTGAGGATAGATGGCCACCACTGCACACGGTCTGACCTTGAGTGCAACAGGCGCAGTTAGAGGTGGTTACTGATTAAAAAATTGGATTTTTCAGCTTGGGAAGCCTGAGGTATCAGCAGCTCCCAGGAGCAGCAGCTAGCAAGGCTGATGCTCTGTTCCAGTATAGTGAATCCAACAGATTCCTGTTCAGCACTGCATGAACTATCTGGGCTCCTCCTAGATGCAGAAGCTGCTAAACAGCGGGAAGATCTTCCAACAAAGGGCAGAGCACCTCAAATCGTCCGGGTTTTCTTAGGACCTTGGACCTTGAATTTATGACGCTCTCACTATAAAATATGGATGGTACTAAGAGCAGGTTGATTTTAAAAACCTTGACACTGGCTGCCTACCCTGAGATGGGTCAGTATGTGGGCTTTGTCACGCATTTGGGAAGGCTTCAGTCAGAACTCCTGCCTTTCCAGGCTAGGGAGTGACTTCTCATCCAGGGCATTAAACCCAAGCTGAATTTGGCCAGTGATGATTGTGAAGGTTGGTAGTGGGTTACACAGATCCTTTCACCTCCAGGTGACTGGTTTCAGTATTCACCAGGGTAGCAATGAGGTAATGGTGACAGAATTAGTACAAGCAATAGCATTATCCAAGAGGCCAAGGATTGAACAGTCCCTGGAAATGCTAATTCTTGGTATTATTTATCTAGCCCTTTTCATCAAAGAGCCCAAAGCTCATTATAAAAGTGGGGTATCAGTCTCTCCTCACTCTTACAGGTGGGGAAACTGAGGCATGGAGAAGCTAAGAGGCTTGCCCTAGGCACACAGTGACTCTGCCAGGAACAGAATCCAAATCTCCCAACCCAATCCTGTGTTCTGTTCACGGGGCCACGCTGCTGCTCCTTGCATCTGAACTGCGTCCTGTGATGTAAGGAGGCAGCTGAACTCCAAAGAGAGGCAGTAAGTCCAGTGAATGAGAAGCACATGGGTGGAGTATTTTCCTTGCCACAGTGTGTGCTGTCTCTCTTGTGTGGAAATAGAAGACTTTAGGTTCCGGGGTGCCAAACCAGCTCTGGGCTCCATGAAGTTCTCTAGGGAAGTAGAGGAGATGGTGAGGGTATTGATGATAATCTCTTAGGGCTTGTCTACCTGGCCATTTCATGCTCAGCAAAACAGGGTGCGAATGTATCATGCGCTAACCTGCCACTAACGCACTGGCCCAGTGGATGCTGCTACAACACGCTAAAAAGTCATATTGTATGCTTTGACATAGTGTGCTTTGAAACAGGAGTACGTCAAAGCTCTAGGGAACTCTAGTGCATGGTAGCAGAGACCACATGGCCAGTGAACGCATGGCAGGCTAGTGTGTGGTCCATTCACACCCCGGCATGCCGCGTACTAACTGATCACATAGATGAGTCCTAGACAAAGTTAGCGGATGTAGGTGAGTAAGGAAAAAGATACACTACGTGGCATTTTATTCTGAAGGGTAAATGTTGGCAATAAAAACCAGACATGCTGATGGAGCGCAAACACCACGGATTTATTATTTATCATAATTTGTACCTTTATATTGTGTTCCACCCAAGATTCTCAAAGCCCTTTATGAACTAAGCAGTACAGCATTTAAATGAGTCAGGGTGGTATTATTACTGCGATTTTAAAGGAGTGAGAAACTGAGGCAGAAAGAGGTGAATTGACTTGTCCCAGATCACGGAGCAAATCTGTAGCAGAGCCAGGAATCAATTGGCTGATTCTCAGCACTTGACAATGCTTCCTTTTTGGAGAGGTTGCTAAGACCAAACAGGAGGATATCCCGGTATGCTAGTATGAAGGTGTGTGGTAGCACATTTTCCACTGGGGACAAGACCTGGTTAATTGGCTCAGTTTTTATCCTTCCCAGACTTGATGGATTTTTCCCCCCTTCTTTCTTTCCTTCTCAACATACTGCTGGTTGCTGTGGCAGCTGAGTAATGCAGAAGTTCTGCCTGAAAAAATGCTTCCTCCTTATATGATACTGTACATATTGTCATGGAAATTGTCCTCATTTCCCCTGAGCGCACTTTAAATAACTCGAACAGCAGTGCTAATGAGCAGAAAGATATCTGCAATCCCCACCGTGCAACTTGACATACTTTACCCCACTCTGAATTCCCTTTGCTCATCATTGAGCATTTTAAAGATCTGGTATAATAATTGGCTTTCTCTCTTTGGTCCAGTCATTTTGGTCTTAGCACTTGGTAATAAAAGGTCAGCTTTGGCTGAAACCTTGCTATTGCAGCTATGCCATTTTTCACTGCCAAATATCTTAAGAAAAGCAAGTGTCTCCGAAAGGGTAAGTCATGATATTTTTGGTGTGTTCAGTGTTGTGTGTTTTACTTTAAATCACAGGAAAGGATTTATCCTGTATTAACATGAAGAGGGAATGGAGCTATGCATGCAGCAGTTTGGTTAGCAAAGGGGGCTTTATTCTGCTCTGTGCATTTTTGATCTGAGATATCGTATGTGCTGTTGTTATGCTTTCTACATTCAGTAAAGCCGACTAATCAGAAGAATGTTTAACCCTGTAAACACTGCATGCATTTTCTGCCACATGGACTGATTTTCTATTTCAGAACAAAAAACCCATATGGTGTGTGTTCTGTTTTTGTCTTTTTCATGTAAGTTAGCTATGCATCTGGACAGGGATAACACTCTCTAGCATTTTCATTTGTGTTAACAAAAAGGAGTTGCTTGTTTCTCTGGATTGAGATGATAACCTACAACACCACAAAATGAAAAAATCACATTTCCTCCAAGCACCTTCCCTATATTTGGGAGACATGAGTTCATGGTTGTACATAGATTTTTGGGTGGCTGTGTTGATGTTTGCATTCAGAATGGCTGTCTGTGTCTTCCCCAGCAATGTAATTGTTCTGCATTCAGGTAGATGTATAGCTGTTTGAGAGCCACTTGCTTCTAGCATTGTAAAAATTAACAAGGCTGTAGCCTTCACCATGAGAAATCACATTAAAAATGGATTTGACTCATTCCGCTGCTTGTCTCTGTATTGTGACAGTGGTTATCTAGCCATCAGTCTGGATGCGAGTTCTGTAATAAGGAGAACAGCAGTGATTTCTCATAGTAGGGAATCAACCATTAGTTCCCAAAGATTTGTCTTAGGTATCTAACTAAGCATTTATACCACACTCATCCCCATGTGATCCCGCAGGATTCATCACTTGAATGGACATTGGCTCTAGGGTGAAACTCAGAGGCAGAATCGTGGATTTTAAAAGGTGATTTAAAGTTGGACAAAGGATTTTGAACATGAAAATTGTCATGTCCTCAAGCTGTCTTTCCTATCATGCTGATGTGGAATAGGTGACCGTGCAGTCAGAACTAGTGGAGTCAAGGAATGAGAATTAACCAGTCTGGACCAAGCAAACTTACTGCCATTGGCTGACTTTTTAGGGATGACTTTAAATTTTGGGGGGATCCAATTTTGTTCAATATATATTTCTTGGAATTCAGGAAGCTTTTAAGGTGTCCTGTTCAGAGAGGGGGAGAGCATGTGTGTGTGTTAAGGCTTTCCATCTGCATTGTTATCTGGAGCTATCACTTGACTTTTATCTGTAGCTTGACTCTCATTCTCACACACACATTTCTAGCTTGAGTTAAGTATTGGTTTAAACTCGGGTTGTCTGGCCCATCAAGGGGGTAGGATGAAATCTGAGTGCTGCTGACACTGGAGCTAGTGATGCAGTGGGGATGCATCAGTTGGAATTACAGTCTGGGAGTGGGGTGGCATGGGGCAGAGTGGCTGCTCTCCTGGGAGCTAGGCTAGCTGGAGTGGAGTGACTGCAGTGTAGTCACTCACGTTGACTGTTGCAGTGAGCACAAGCCACAGAGAGAGGGAGGAATTACTCCAGTCAAATTCTGATCTGAATTGTAGTAAGTGTTTTGATCCAGGTTCTTGCTTTATCAGTGTGTGTGTGTGAATGCCCAGAAGAGGATCCTGGGAACAATCTGCACCCCTCCGCTGTAGGATAGTTTATCCCAGCCTGCTTCACCAAAATGGGAGCCAAGGTTCAGGGAGGTTACAATGAGCATTCCCAGACATGGAGGTAGGGTTGCCAGGCATCCGGTTTTCGACCGGAACGCCCAGTCAAAAAGGGGCCCTGGTGGCTCCGGTCAGCATTGCTAACCGGGCCCTTGAAAGTCCAGTTGTTGGCACAGCGGGGCTAAGGCAGGCTCCCTGCCTGCCCTGGTTCCACGTGGCTGCTGGTTCCTTCCCAAGAGTCCAGGGAGCAATGGACGTGGTTTTACTGGCCCCATAGCCCAGCCCTGGGAGGCTGTGAGACGCTGTGACTAACCTGGCATTATTGGGAAGAGCTAGTGGCAGGCAATGGGCTTGCAGCATTGAATACGCTGTCCAGGCTCATTGCAAGGAAACACTCAGGCCATGGCTACCCTTGAAACTTCAAAGCGCTGCTGCGGGAACGCTCCCGCAGCAGCACTTTGAAGTGCGAGTGTGGTCGCGCGCCATGGCTGGAAGAGAGCTCTCCCAGCGCTGCAGGTACTCCACCTCCAGGAGAGGATTAGCTTACAGCCCTGGGAGCGCGGCTCCCAGTGCTGGGGCACTGTTTACACTGGCGCTTTACAGCGCTATAACTTGCTGCGCTCGGAGGTGTGTTTTTTTACACCCCTGAGTGAGAAAGTTGCAGTGCTGTAAAGCGCCAGTGTAGCCATAGCCTGAGTATTTAACTGGAAGCTGAGATTAGCTGTTACATTCCTGGTCCCCTGCGTGTGGCAGGTCTGGCTGTGACCTCAGGCTTTCTGAGACTGCCACGGCTGGCTCAGCCAACAATGCAGGACTCTTGTACCCAGTGAGTCAGTAATGCTGTGCAAATCCTCAGGAAACAGCACCCCAAACGCCTCTTCCTGGGCATGCGAGTGCTCTGATCCTTCCTGGGCCGACCCCTGATTCCTCTCTCTGCGTCGAGTGCACAAACTCATCAGCCTCTGTAATCAGGACAATTGCTCAGAATAGCCCCTGTTTAGAGACCTGGCACAGGAAGAATCAGAACCCCCCATCCCTCACCCATCGCTGGGCCCAAACCCAAACTAGCTCCATTTGCTCATTCATCCTCTTCCCATCCTGCTCTGCCTCCATCCGCCCCAGTTCCTGGAGAGGAGCCACCAAAACACCATGTGAGAGCCCATTGCTGCCCTACTCGCGGCTAGTTAGGTGTCCCTCTGCCCCATCACGAGTGGTGTCGGAGGGAAGCTGGATTCCTGCCAGTGTTGAGGAGCTCCATCCGGTTCCTGTGTGCTTCCCAGCCCTGCTCCCTCCAGAACTCACTTTTATAGCAAAGGGCTTTTACTGCCGTCTGAGGCAGGAGGTTGCCACTCGTTCCAGGACATAAATGTGGTTGTTAAAAGGCATTAAACGATTCTAAAGTGCCCTGGGCTTTGTGTCAAAAGTGTGGTTGCATTAAAGCTAGCGTCACCACCGGCTCCACTGGGTCTGTCCTCGCTCGCTGCTCTCAAACCTCTGGGCAGAAACATCTGTAGTGAGCGGTGGCAGCTACCATCCCCCATGCCTGGGAATGGCCAGAGGGCAAGGAATGGTCCATGGGCAAGAAGCCAACCTTGTCAATACCAAGCTGGGGGTGGGGGAGGGGAGATGTCTTGTGCCTTGGAAAGGTCAGTCCTCTCTGGAGCCAGAGGGAAGACCCCTGGATCCTGATCCAGCTGTGATGGGATCTTGCCCAGGGTCACACAGGGAGCGGGTGGCAGAGCAGGGATTAAATCCAGCTCTCCTGTGTCCTGCTCCAGTGCCTCAGCCAGAAGGCCAGCCGACCTCATCTGGCTCATTCCTGGGGAGCAGGACAGAGTTCAGATTCCAAGGCAGGAAGAGACCATTGTGATGATTTAGTCTGACTTCCCATATAACACAGCCCAGAGAACCACCCCCCAGTAATTCCTAGAGAAGCTCCTGTAGAAACACATCCAATCCTGATTTAATAAATGTCAGGGATGGAGAATCCACCGTGACTCTCGGTAAATTGTTCCAATGGTTAATTACCCTCACTGTTAAAAATCTATACCTTATTTCCAGTCTAAATTGGTCTAGCTTCAATTTACAGCAATTGGATGGTGTTAGACCTTTCTCTGCTAGACTGAAGAGCCCGTTATTAAATATTTGCTCCCCATGTAGGTATTTCCAGACTTAACCTTCTCTTTGTTAGTCTAACAAGAGAGACTCAAGGAGTTCTGTCACTATTAGGCAGGTTTTCTAATCCTTTAATCATTCTCGTGGCTATTCTGTGACCCCTCTCCAATTTATCAACATCCTTCCTGAATTGTGGGCACCAGAACTGAACACAGGATCCTAGCAGCAGTTGCACCAGTGCCAAATTAAGAAATAAAATAATCTTTCTATTCTTACTTGAGATTCCCCTATTTATGCATCCCAGGATTGTATTGGCTCTTCTGACCACAGCATCACACTGTAAGCTCATGTTCAGCTGATTATCCACTACGACCCCCAAATCTTTTTCAGAGTCCCTGCTTCCCAGACAGAGTTCCCCCATCCTGTAAATATGGCCTACCCTCTTTGTTCCTAGAGGGCTACATTGACATTTAGCCATATTGTTTGCTTGCACCCAATTTACCAAGCGATCCCAATCACTCTATCTGTGACCTGTCCTCTTCATTATTTACCACTCCCCCAATTTTTGTGTCATCTGCAAACTTTATCAGTGACTATATTATCTTTTCTTCCAGGTCACTGTTAAAAATGTGGAATAGCTTAGGGCTGAGAACCAATCCCTGTGGAACCCCACTGGAAACACATCCACTCGACAATTTGTTACATTTACATCATTTTCAGATCTATCAGATAGCCAGTTGTCCCCTGTAGCATGTTTTTTCCAGGGCTTTGTGAGTGAAGTTCTAAACTGTACTTAAGTGTGTACATGTCCCATGGTGAACTTTGCTCTCATCTCATCCTACATCTCCCCTGCTCCCTTAGGCAATTCCACATCTCTCCTATCCTTGGGCCTGATCCCAGCTGTGACAGGAGCCAGGGCCACTATGTACCTCTTGCGATCAGGCCCTTTGTCTTTGTCCTGCTCTTGGCTTTGTGCCTCTGCTCCCACTTGGACTTAGCTGCCATTTCCCGTGCATGGAGCATCTCTCCTTCCCTCCTTAAAGGGGAACCGCAACCCAAAAGCACAGGGCCCTTTCTTGCTGCCTTCTCTCCGACAAACAGTCATGGGTGGTGAATAAAGAAAGGGGGCGTTGTTTCCCATAGATTCCACCCAGCAGTGTGTTTTTTGGCCTCTGTAGCATGCACCAATAAACCTGCCAGCATTAGAGAGTCTGGAAACACACAGTTCAGGGGTCCAGCTACTTCACCCTGGCCAGGTAGAAAGTGACACTTCACTGGCATCCCAGCCAATCTCAACTCCTGTCAGCCTCTGCCAGCTACACACAAACGCCCCACTATAGGCGTTGTCAATGCCAAGAGTAACAATGTTTTCCCCTTTGCAATTTGCCATTAAAACCAACTTCTTTTTCCAACCTTTCAGAGCTCCAGCCTCAGCAATAATATCTCTGCCTTCTCTTGCCTGAGCAGTTTAATGAATTGTACAGTATTTGCTGGCTTTTTGGGGCAAGATCCCTCTGTCTCTATGTTCTTGTCCAGCCCCGTATATACCTGCAGCACTGTAACATGGGCCACATCCTGAGCGATGCTGGGCACCTGCAATCCCCACTGGAGTCGGTAGGAGTGGTGAAATTTCAGGGTGGGGCCCTGCAACAGTCAAATCATGAAAATCCTCATTGATTTTCTCCTGTCTGTTGATTCCAAAGGGAGAAGACGTTTCATCTTCTCCGAAGATGTTGTTTCCTTGTCCTCAATTCAGAAAATTAATAATGCATCTTCTATTGCCGAGTGATTCCAACTCTGCTGCAGCTGTAAATTTATAGGACTTCAAAGTCGGACGATTAAGGCACAGCTTCAGTTCCTAGCCAGACAAGCAAAACAATCACTCCTTTAAAAGGAGGGGACGCGTTCACTTGTGCTCTTTCATGTTGTGGACACACTCTTGTTCAGCAAATGGGTCTGACAGGGAGATGCTGTGTGCATTAGACAAGTGATGGGGCTGCTGCTGATGGCAGAGGCTCTGGCTGCTAGTTGGGAGGAGTGGTGAGCCAGGGCCTCAGAAGTTCTAGTGATTCCCACTCCAAATCGCAGTGCTGATGCTGGATGCTCCCAGTGTCCCCACCATGTGGACGAGGGATTGGAGGCACTGAGTGTTCATCTCTAAGGACACAGGGGAGTCCTGGCTCCTAGGCCTGTGCTCTGCCTTCTCAACTGCACCCTTCTCTCTCCCTCAGTGATATGGCCGGTTGTTCCCTTCCCCTTGTGTGTGCAGAGGGGTGTTTATGTGCAAGGAAGTGGGTGTGGGGGGATTTCACTGAGGCGAGCGCTGGTTCTGCGGCTCAGCCAGCTGAAGCCCAGTACTTCGGGAGCTCTGGTGTGTGAAGGGGAGGGTGGCCAGGACTGGAGCTCAAGAGAATCGTGGAGCAGCTGCTGTTCCCATCATGATCTCTTGGGAAGGGGGCCTAAAGGCTACGGCTATTGCGATTCAACATGAGTACCAGTCCAGCCAACAGCACAAGAGCAATCAATTGTCTTGGATAGCTGGGCTGGGGATTGAATGGCAACCGAACGCCAATGCGAGCTCTGCTGCTATGAAGGTCCCAGGTGGCACTCATGGGGTTGGGGCATTATTTTCCAGGCTGGATTGCCCAGGTCCCTTCTACCTCACTGTTTTCCCCACGGACCTGGGGGATGAAGCAGAGCAGGACCCTTACTGTTAATGGTGGTGGGGGGAGACGATCGTACCTCCATTATATAAATGTGCCTTCAGGCCCAGACTGAGATCAGAAGGGTTGGGTAAAGTTTGCCTTGCTGCTGCTCCCTGAGCCGTCCCTGCTCTGTGGATGCAGAGAATAACTTTCTAGGATTGTTAGGCTGGCCCTTCTCATTCGAAACAAATGTAAAAACTCCAGCCTGACAGGCGCCCTTAGGTGGAACGTAATGCCGGGAGACCCTCGACTCCTTCCAAATCCTGACTGCTGGATTCTGCATGATCGGCTGCTGCAATGCTGAGGGAGGCCAAGAGGCAGAGCTCAGCACTCCTAGCCCCCAGGGATTCTGAAAGGCGTTGGTGGGGCGCCTCTGAGCAGCTCAGGCAGTCGGGTGGCTCCAGCATGAGTCCTCACCGCAAGGGCTGTTAAAATGTTAGAGGTTTCTTTCTCCAGGCAGCAGTGAGCAGCCGACCATGTGGGATTCAGGCCACTCTCTCAGCAGGGCTCTGCAACTCGGCTGCTAGCGAGCCCAGCACTGCCAAGAAGCACAGCACTGGGGAAGTGGTGTTGGCCAACACACTCCTATGCCACTCAGTGAACCGTGCATGTGCTGCTGAGAGAACAGTGACTCTGGCTCATGAGTTAAAGCTCTCCAAGCAGGGGAGGAGCCAGCCAGTAAGAAAGTGATGGGCTCCCTTGATTTTTTTTTTTTTTTTTTAAAGGAACTCCCCACTGTCCAGAGCACTCCTTTGGTTAGCAAGTTGCCTGCTTCCCATCCCATGCTGTAAGTGCTTCCCTGATGTCCCCAGGCCTTGCTTGTCTTGCCTGTTGCTCTGCCCCATTTCATGCCCTCCCGCACTGGCATTGTGCATTTACAGCATGTGTCACTGGGCACAGCCCAGGGCAAGATCAAAGCTCCCGCAGCATTATTCCTATCCTGCCAGGAAGTGGCATTTGGTTAAAGCAAGGCAGTAGGACTCAGCAGAGCTGGGTTCCATTCCTGGTCCTGCCACCGATTGCTAGGTGACCTTGGGCAAGTCACTTACGGCCAGATTTTTAAAGATGTGTAGGTGCCTAAGGAGGCAGATGGGCTCCTAAGTGCACCTCATATTTATATATAATCAACTTTTTTTTTTTTTTTTTTTTAGTATCATGAGGGAATCTCTTCTTGAGGGATCTAAGGTTTTTTCAAGTGGGAGTGGGATAAAAATGAAAGAAACAATACAGGACCGGTGGGAGTGGGTATTGTGGGGGGGGGGGGGGGGGGATGGGAGTGGGATTTAAAAAATAGTCCCGTGCAGGGCTCTAATGTAGACCAGCCCTTAGAATCGAGCTGCTGTGAAGAGCTGCCTGCTTCTGAGAGTAGGGTTTTATTCAGTCCCAAGCTTTAACTCAGATTTTTCAGCATCTGGGGAGCTATTGAAAGGAACGATCTGTACACAAAGCCTGCTGACAATGTATTATGAATATTTATTCTTAAATAATAATCATTAGTGGTGACTACTGTTTTAATGCATAGCTGTCCAAAGCCAAAACCCTCTGGGTATAAGAAACAAAGGCAGGATGACTGTGAAATCCACTGATCCTGGCTGGAGTATGGAGTCGGGGGCCCTGCTGTGTAACAACGTGGGGCGTGGCTTCAGTCTGGGGCTGAAGGCCATTCTTCACTTTGGGCGGCTGGGCCAGGGATTTGCAGCGAAGAACAGATTGTGGCTGGCTGCAGCTAACAGCCTGCTCTCACTGCTGTGAATCTTTAAATAAAAATACTCGTTAAATAGAAGCTCTCGGTTTCTTTAACGAGAGCCCAACGCAGCTGGCTGTGGCCACAAGCAATGCAAGTGACTGCTTGTGGCCCTGTCAATTTTACTTTAAAGTCACATACTTCCTTAGCAACTCACACACCAGCCTGATTTCCATCTATGGATGCAAGACTGGGAGGGCACAATTAAAAGCCATCTCATGCCCCCTCACCACTGGGGGGGTCAGACAAATCACACAGCTGGCAGTGATTCTCTCACCAGCAGCACCAGCAGTTATTGCATCTTCTTGCTCCCTGCGTCCCAGTGCTTGCACTGCAGATGCATAATTCATTCTCCGGAAAGCCACTTTTTTAATGTATTATTAAAGAGGCAGTGGCCCAGCAGGTGTCCTCGAGGTAGAGAAGGCAGCGCACGGAAGGCAGAGGCTGCCTCTTAAGGCTGATCAACAGCTCTTTGTTTCAAAACAGAATCCGGAAGGCTTTTGGATATACCACGTCACTGGCTGTGCAGATCTGGTCTCCCGGTTGTCATCCTGCCGTTAAATGTGGAGTCACAAATCCTATAAAAAGCGCCATCCCTTGGGCAAAAGACTATTAAATTCTCTCTGCTCAGCCTGAGCCTTTTCAAGACTATAGAACAGAGAAGCCCTCTCCAAAGATTTTCTTTGTTTCTTGCTCACAATGTATTCAGTGCACCAACTAGGCCAGATTCATCTCTGGTGCAACTCCGAGGAGTTTACACCATAGGCTGATTGTTCAGATATGTATAGAAAGACATGAGTCTCTCATATGTACAGTGGCTTTCACCGTTGGCAATCTGGAGGATGCTTTCCCCATTTCTCTCCCAAGTGTTGGATCTGTCTGATCTAATCGGTGTAGCTAATCTTTTATACATTATGTCATGCGGATGGAAGGTCCCCAATTGTCAGCCATGGAGTTTTCTTCTGTAGAACTAGTGCAGCACAGGCTGCAAAGCGGAAGACTAAGAGCTGTTAGAGATGGGAACTGTCTCTCTTGGTGTGTTTGGGCAGCACTTCATGGGCATTCCCGCAGTCTGCATAATATGAATAAAGCTTTTTCCCCAATCACCTCGCAAATGTGCTTTAACCCCACGCTGGAGGGAGTTCAGCCTACACACCCCATTCAGGCTCCAGCCTTTCTGCTAAGGCTTCCATCAAGAAGGACAATTGGGTGTGTCTTCACAGCAGAATATATCCGGGTCTAGACACCTGCGCTAGCCTGTGTGTGTGTCCACACTGCAAATCCACACTCAAGCCAGAGCCAAGATACTCCATCCACCCTGGTGTTGCACTCACCCATGTAAGGTGCTGGGACTTCTGGGGGCCATGGTTGGTTCTCAGTTCTGTGCTGCTCTATGAATTCATTTCCAGTGTATTGTGGGAGAAATGTGTGGTGCCCGGGACTGACAATGCAGAAGTGCTCTTAGCTGCCAACTAAGTAAAGTAAACCACTTCCAGCTTGGCATGCTTTAGACTTCCGTCTACAGTCTGTGTTCCATCCGGTGCCAAGACTCTATCCAGCTGACGATAATGACCTGTTCCAGTTGTTGGCCTTAATGCAACTCTCATTTTGGCAACAGGAGGCCGATACTAGGTGCAAGATGCTGTGGAGGTCACTTCAGCAGCAACCTGTCACCATAAAAAGGTGGCTGCATGCCCTGCTGGGGAGGTCACATGGGCTGCATGCACTGGAGACAGCTGATGCAGGTTTTAATAGCTGACTGGAGGTTCTGGAGCAGAGCAGCAAGCACAGAGCGGGGGTATCACAGTGTTGCACAGCCTTGACCAGCAGTGGCTCCAGAATGTCTGTATAAGTAAGGTTTCAGAGTAGCAGCCGTGTTAGTCTGTATCCGCAAAAAGAAGAACAGGAGTACTTGTGGCACCTTAGAGACTAACAAATTTATTAGAGCATAAGCTTTCGTGGACTACAGCCCACTTCTTCGGATGCATGGGCTGTAGTCCACAAAAGCTTATGCTCTAATAAATTTGTTAGTCTCTAAGGTGCCACAAGTACTCCTGTTCTTCTTTTTGTGTATAAGGAAGGCCACTTTCCTGGAGCTGTATAAGGAGCTTGCCCTAGCCTTGGAGTGCCAGGACATGCAGATGAGGGTGGCTGCACCAGTCCAGAAACAGGTCGCTATACCCACTGGAAGCTGGCTATTCATCAAAACAGACCCTTTCCTGCAAATAATTCTGGGTTTTGATAAATCAGATTTTTCCAACACATTTTTTTGTCAATTTTCTGATGGCTTTATTTTATACTGCAAGTATATGGTTGCTTTCTGCTTATAGGGGATAAAATGCACAACCAACAGGCCAAATTCTCAGCTATTTTAAGTGGTGTAGTGCCATAGACTCCAATAGAGCTATGCCAATATTAATTCAACAGTCTAAACCTCCCAAACCTCTGAATTGGCAATATTTAGCAGACTTGCTTATTAGATTTGGAGTACCGGTAAGTCCTCACTAAAAATTCTAGGCACACTCTGTTTCTGGTCATGCTGGAAACCAAAATTCTGCAGGAAGAGCCTTTCTTATTTAGACCCCTCTGGTTCCTCTTCTGGCCATAATGAGGAAGCCCAGAAGTGTGCAGGATCAGGGCAGGAATAATCTCAGTGCAGAAAAAGGAATTCAAAGCTGTGCTTACTTCATTATCAAGACATCATCATCAAGTCTGCGGCTTTGGTGTAGGCCCATCTTTGATATGCAGTCCCTTCTGTGGTGGAGAGCAGTGGTCTTCTGTAGCATTGTCTCTTTCCGCACAGTTTGTCGGAAGGCCTTTTCTGCATAGAATTGCGAGGGGAATTACCCGTGTTTGGAATTTGGCCAAGGTAACAAAGCTAATACTTTTTACCTGTGGTGTGTATGTCAGCCATAAAAGGGTTAATCATCTCTCAGTAGTTGCTAGCCAGCAGTGGTCTCAGTTCAGGATTCGCCAATGAGAGACAATGTTCTGATATAATGTTTACTTATGTGCTGTGGTGCTGTATCATTGATGGATATGATAGTTAATGTCACTCATTCCTTTGTTGGGGAGGGGTGGCTTTCATGAATCTGGGAGGAGACTCCATATTGGGTGCATGTTGTGTCACTTATATTTAATAGAAGTTAGTCTCTCTTAATAAACCCGGTTGCTGTTTTTTTAGTTCATAGTTTCATAGAGTTTAAGGCCAGAAGGGACCATTATGATCATTACGTCTGACCTCCTGTATATCACAGGCCAGCAGATCTCACTCAATAACTTCTGCATCAAGCGCATAACTTCTGTTTGAACTAGAGAAAGACATCCAGTCTTGATTTAAAGACTTCACGTGATAGAGAGTTCCTCATATCCCTTTTGTGACAAAGTTCCTCCTCTATCTTGGTGTGTCCTGCACTTATTGGCGGATTTTCTTGCCTCAGAGATTCACCATGTGGGTTGGGGAACAGCACAGAGACCTTCCCCTCTGGAAGAACCCACAGTCTAGGTCAATTGGGAGGTTTGGGGGGAACCCAGGCCCGCCCTCTACTCCAGGATCCAGCCCAGGGCCCTGTGGACTGCAGCTGTCTATAGTGCCTCCTGTAACAGCTGCATGACAGCTACAACTCCCTGGGCTACTTCCCCATGGCCTCCTTCAAACATCTTCCTTATTCTCACCACAGGACCTTCCTCCTGGTGTCTGATAACGCTTGGGCTCCTCAGTCCTCCAGCAGCACACCCTCTCAGCTCCTTGCGCCTCTTGCTCCCAGCTCCTCACACTCCCACCACAAACTGAAGTGAGCTCCTTTTAAAACCCAGGTGCCTTGATTAGCCTGCCTTAATTGATTCTAGCAGCTTCTTCTTAATTGGCTCCAGGTGTCCTAATTAGCCTGCCTGCCTGAACTGGTTCTAGCAGGTTCCTGATTACTCTAGTGCAGCCCCTTCTCTGGTCACTCAAGGAACAGAAAACTACTCATCCAGTGACCAGTATATTTGCCCTCTACCAGACTCATGTACTCCACTGGTCTGGGTCTGTCACACTTTGTAAGTTGTTCTTGTGGTGAACTATGCTCACTGTTAAAAATCTGTGCCTTATTTCTAGTCTGAATTGTCTAGCTTCAGCTTCCAGCCACTTGATCTTGTTATGCCATTTTCTGAAAGATTAAAGAGTTGTCTGCTGTCAGAAGTCTTCCCCTTGTAGATCATGAACGAGTCACCGCTTAACCTTCCCGTTGGTAAACTAAGTAGCTTGAGCTTCTTTGGTACCTCATTATAAGACATATTTTTCCAGACCTCGAATCATTCTTGTAGCTAGTTTCTGAACTCTTTCCAATTTTTCAACATCCTTTTTGAAATGCAGACACCAGAACTGGACAAAGTATCCAGTGATAGTCTCCCTAATCCCATATATAGAGGTAACACCAGTAGGATGACCAGACAGCAAATGTGAAAAATCGGGACAGAGGGTGGGGAGTAATAGGAGCCTATATAAGAAAAAGACCCCAAAATTGGGACTGTCCTTATAAAATTGGGAGATCTGGTCACCTTAAACACCACTTGCCTCCACCTACATGATAGTCCCCTGCTTATATGTCCAAGGATCCCATTTGCCCTCTAAGCTACAGCAGCACACTGGGAGCTCATGGTCAGCTGGTTATCTACCATGATCCCTAGTTGACCTCTGGACTGTTAAATATGTTTTCTCTCTCACTCTTGCAAAGAGTGCCATAAGGTCTGTAATGATCATAAACAGTCAGGAGGAACCTCAGGAAAGCCCAGCACTATCAGGTAGCACTGATTTAGAATTGACTTCCAACTACTGCACCCTGCCCATCTCTCTACCCAAGGACTGACTAGGTCCAGCCCTGCTTAATTTAAGATTAAGTCTCAAGGGGCACTTTGCTTCCTCTGTGATGCCTGGATAATATAGAGCTTTAATTGATTCTGCTGGTTTTGGATTTATATCCAGGAATCCATTAGTCTTCTTTAAATATTTTGCTCTGGGGGCACTGTAACTTCTGTTTTGAGAGGTATATGCATATTCCTTTGTTATGCCTTGTCTCTCTCAAGTGTGTGGCTGGCTGGTTCTTGGTCACGTGCTCAGAGTCTAACTGATCACCATATGTGAGGTTGGGAAGGAATTTCCCCCCAGGTCAGATTGGCAGCGAGCTTGGGGGGGTTTCCCCTTTCTCTGCAGTATGTGGGTGTGGGTCATTTGCCAGGATTATCTGCATATATCTCACTTAATCATTTCCCTGCCATTCTGGGGGCCTCGGGCATTGGTGCACCTTGGTCCCTCCTATTCTCTGCCTGTGACACATGATAGTGCAGGGATTCTCAACCTTTTTCTTTCTGAGCCCTCCCCACCTGTGCCACAAGAACTGGTTTTCTTCATATAAAAGCCGAGGTCAGTGTTAGGGGGTAGCAATCAGGGAAATTGCCTGGGGCCCCACGCTGGGGGCGGAGGCACAAAGCTACATTGCTCAGGGTTCGGCTGCATCCCCAGGGGTTGGGGGGCTTCGGCTTTCTGCTCTGGACCCCAGCAGGTCTAACGCTGGCCATGCTTGGCGGCCCCCCTGAAACCTACTTGTGGCCCACCGGGGGTCCCGGACTGTTGGTTGAGAGCCACCACTCTGGGCTGTAATACTTCAGTCTCACTTTGATTGTTGGGTTTAGTATGCGGGTGCTGTGTGCTGTTGGTGGCCTCTGATTTACAGATGAACTGGTGGCCGCTTCTGGCCTTAAATGCTCTGACTCTATAAGAACTTCACAATGTCACCAACACTCATGATTTTTTATTTGTTTATTTGTGAGTCGTATGAGATCTGATAGCCGTCTTAAAGTGCCAGTTCCTGGAGTCCATAAGAGACTCCCTTTTTTAAAAGAATTAAAACTGAGAGTTTCTGTTCCTCATGATTGCTGAGAAAATCTGGAAAATGTAATAATCTCTAAAGGTCAAAAAAATCCCTAAACCTCTGAGTTTTTTAATTTGCCTTCTTTTTTGTCATTAAAAAGCTCATGATTTTTAAGTTGTTCTCATGATTGCAGAGAGGCAGAGGGCTGACTCATGATATTTGAATGCTTAGCAATGGGAATTTTGTGCACAGCACATCAGGGTGTTATGGGCCCAGCCTACAATTGTTACTGTATTGGGGCATCATATTAAAACACAATAGATTGTGTCATAACACAGTTTGGTCTTGTCTCTGTGGCCTGGTTCTCCTCTCCCTTGCAATGGCTTTAACATTAGTGACCTCAGTGGAGTTATTCCTGATTTATATTGGCACAAGTAGGGTTGCCAGGTGTCCAGTTTTTGACCGAAACGCCTGGTCAAAAAGGGACCCTGGCGGCTCTGGTCAGCACCGCTGACCGGGCTGTGAAAAGTCCGGTCAGAGACGCCGCGGGGCTAAGGCAGGCTCCCTGTCTGCTGTGGTTGCACGCAGCTCACAGAAACAGGGGCATGTCTCCGCTCTGGCTCCTAGGTTTAGGGGCAGCCAGGGGGCTCCGCGTGCTGCCTCTGCCCCAAGTGCCAGCTCCGCAGCTTCCAGTAGCTAGGAACCACAGCCAATGGGAGCTGCGGGGGCGGCGCCTGCGGATAGGGCAGCACGCAGAGCCGCCTGACCATCCCTCCCCGTAGGAGCCGGAGGGGGGACATGCTGCTGCTTCCGGGAGCTGCCTGAGATAAGCACTGCCCGGAGCCTGCACCCCTGACCCCCTCCCGAGCCCCAACCCCCTTCCCCAGCCCTGATTCCCCTCCTGCCCTCCGAACCCCTTGGTCCCAGCCCAGAGTACCCTCCTGCACCTCCAACCCCTCATCCCCAACCCCACTCCAGAGCCTGCACACACACCCTCCCCCCCCTGGAGCCCTCACCCCGCCCCACTGCCTGCCCCAACCTGGAGCCCCTTCCCACACCCTGAACTCCTCATTTCTGGCCCCACCCCAGAGCCCTCACCCCCTACTGCACCCCAACCCCCAATTTTATGAGCATTCATGGCCCACCATATAATTTCCATACCCAGATGTGTCCCTCGGGCCAAAATGTTTGCCCACCTCTGGGCTAGGGACACCATCCCTGCCCATCGTGGCTATAGTCTTGGCCTTCACAACATCCTTTGGCAAAGAGTTCCACAGACTGACTGTGTGTTGGGTAAAAAAATACTTCCTTTTGTTTGTATTAAACCTGCTGCCTATTAATTTCATTTGGTGACCCCTAGTTTTTGTGTTATGAGGAGTAAATAACACTTCCTGATTTACTTTCTCCACACCAGTCATGATTTTATAGACCTCTATCATATCCACCCTTAGCCCTCTTTTCCAAGCTGAAAAGTCCCAGTCTTATTAATCTCTCCTGATACAGAAGCCGTTCTATCCCCTAATAATTTTTGTTGCCCTTTCCTGAACCTATTCTAATCCCAATATATATTTTTTGAGATGGGATAACCACATCTGCACGCAGTATTCAAAATGTGAGCGTACCATGGATTTATATAGAGGCAATATGATATTTTCTGTCTAAGGCTTTGTCTACACTACACAGCTTTTAGCAATACGGCCATGATGACAGGAGAGTTTTCTCTCTGCCTTTATTGCTCCACTAGAGGTAAATCTTGAGACTGGTTGCTCCCTGGGAGCTGTTCATAGGTGTTGGGCTGAGAAGATTCTTGAGAGAGAGGATTGCCTGCATGTTGTTTATGACCGCCTCTGTTCCAGGGCTGGTGTATGTTTAAATAAAACAATTTACATTAAGACAGTGGTTCCCAAACTTTAACAACCTGTGAACCCCTTTCACTGAAATGTCAAGTCTCGAGAACTCCCTCCTAAAAATGAATGTTTCCAGGGATTTTCTCCTTTACCTGAGTATAAATTATAAAAGCAGTGATCTTGGAAATATAAAATGTGGTTTTATGACATGCTTATTACACACTATTTATTAATTATTATTATTTATCATTACAGTATTTTTATTACATTAGGAAAACAGCAACACTCTTCCAAAATTTCACTTTTGTACTTTGTATCACTTTGAATAAGCCTGTTATAAGACAAGGCTCCTATGTTTCATCAAGGAGCATCAGATGTGAAACAGCAGGAAGGTATTTAAGAAGCCAGCGCAAATCATTCCTCCTACAGAAGCATTCAGGTCTTGAGCAGTCCAGACAAACAACGCACGTTACAACAAAGCTTAAACTTGTTCTTTATAATAATTTTAAAAACAATACTAGCTGCCTATTTCATTTTAAAAACAGCAAAAAATATCTCCATGAAATATCTCCAAAAAACAGCTCCATTTCCATTTCTTATAAGGAGTCCTGATGTTTAAATCTCCTCAGTGTGATGGATATGGTTGCTTTGATCTGCTTAACTCTTGGAAGTCCAGGGGCTCCAGGCTGCTGGCCCCCTGCTGTCCGAGGTCCCTAGGGACAGCTCTGTCCGCCATTAGGGATTTTTTTCCGGAGAACCCCCTGTAACATTTTGCGAACCCCCAGGGGTTCACGAACCCCAGTTTAGGAACCACTGCATTAAGACCATACCAAGATTCAATGTCATTGATCTCTCCTCCAATGGGAAGCCAACTTGGAAGGCTCTGGATATGTGTTGGTGTTCAGCAGGGAGACAACATTGGTGTTAACAGTGACCTACTAATGCTGGAAGAGGGGCAACAATATCTTCTAGTCTATTCCTTATGCAGATGTCTCTTTAAGAGGTTGCCACAGTGCCCAGTTTATAGTGAAATCTGTAGCTAAGAGGCTAGCACATCATGTTGCCAATTCCATTAATGAACTGGGTTTCTAAGTAAACACATTTGCATTGTGTTAGCAGTTCCCTATCAGGAAACCTATTATTCCGGTTTTCAGCCACAAGAGTTTAATTGACTTGAGTGAGCCATCACTTATTTGACGATCCAAGCCCTGAAGCATTCTCATTGGAGATAATTGGAATGTAAGCGCTAGAGTGTTCATGCTCAGGATGAAGCACTAAAGTCAAGGCAGAGACAGAATGGTGTCATGCAGTTACCAGTAAATGCTGCATTAATCAGTTTAGCACTTGCTTTTGGTGCTAATCAGCATTATTTAGTTTATATTTGGAGGAGGTGCTGCCTGGCTTCCTGAGTTAGCGATCACTGTGTTTGTGGGGCTTTCATCTCTTGCAGCTAGTTAACAATACTTGATACGGACAAAGCCCAGAGCAGCACAAATGAAGGTCTTTGTTTAACTGGGAACTACTGACAGCACCGACAGTTGATATTTTCCTGCCCTGGGCACCCTAGTTCCTGAAACGTCTCTGGGGAAGGGGCCAGCTGGGTCTGTGCTGATGCTGGTGAAAGGGCAATGCCCTTTAAGTAGAGTTGCCAGGTGTCCGTTTTTTGAGCGGAACACATGGTCACTGGGCCATTAAAAGTCCAGCTGGCAGCACAGTGGGGCTGAGCCCCTAGTCCTGCTCATCAGCAAATTCAGCTCTAGTAGCCACTGAACAGAAACAAGGATCTCCATTGAGTCCCATCACCACTGTCTTTATATACTGGAGAGGGCCAAGTGGCATCTACAAGTGACATCTAGGACTCTTTAGAAACACCTATTCCCCCCCCCCCCTTTCATCTTCAGGGGAATTTGGCATCTCTACTCCCTGTTTAGCAAGTGAGATTCAGTTTACGGTGACCCCCTCAATCAGGACAGGCTAAGCACAGTTTTGCTTCCCTTTACTTGTATGGTAAGGGTAACAATATTTCATTACCCCTGCCTAAAGTGAACTGTAACCCCAAAACAGCCAAAATAGATCACTTTGGCAAAGCAGCTCCATCTTCTGAGCACGTAGGCAGTATAAGTTTCTATATGCAAATATAGTCTGCTCCTGAAGTCTTTTCCCTCAATGCATCACTAGATGTCAGGGGAGAGCTCATTCAGACCCTGATTGCATTTGGTTAACTGGATATATCAATTTATCTTAATTCAGTAAAAAAAAAAAGTTTAAGCTAAAGCAATATTAGCCATTCTTACACTCAAATAAAGAGTGTCTAAACAGGGATTTGCACCAGGTTAACAGTTTAAAAACGGATTTAAATTGAACTGGTACAACTTTCATGGTAAGTCAAGGCCTAAGACATGATTTCTTCTTATTTTGTTATGTGTAACTTACATATGCTATTCCTGATCATAGAATTAGCCCTGAGCTCAGGGAGAAACCACACTGGTTTCATGTTCCACTTGTAATCACTTCCTGTATCTTATGTACTAGTGCAATTCTGATGCGGCTGGGTTTCTGTTCGTGTTAGGTTTTGTCCAACTCTTTGTCAATCAAACCACAGTTCTGTGGCCTAAGCATGTTGGTGATGCTTTTCTAAAGCAGTTCTAGGAAATTTGAAATTCCCAGAAATATTGCTCTGAAAGCACCAGACAGAAAAGTTAGCTCCTGCATACTGGTGAGATTATGGAGAGAGCACTACGGAGTGTGTGTGTTTTGCACTCTGTCCTCTGGGACTTGGGTCTGGGACTTGTGCTCCTAAATCACTTAGGTGTTTTTGAAAATGCCACCCAAAGGGCTTCCAGTGGGAACCTGGCCATTACCCATTTGTGGAGATCAACATTAAGGCTGCAGTTGCCAAAAGAGCCCATGAGAGTTAGGGCCCAAATTCCATGGAAAGTCAGTGGGAGTTGAGTATCCAGGCTTTTTTTGAAGACCCCACCGGATGTAAATGTGAACCATGTCAGTTTGTGACCAGGCAGACTCTCAGCTGGAGTAGTGAACGCTCCCACACAACAACGGGTGTTTGATTTTGCAACATATTTTCCCCCAGTTTTGACACACAACGGAAAAGGTCTCATGGAGAAACCCGTCAAACCCATCCCAAGCCCCAGGCATAGAGAGTCCCTGATTCTGTGACATGTCCTGCGGTAGCTTTTCAGCAAATCCCCCTAGGTGGCTATATAAATAACTTGCGTATTTCTTTAGAAAAGGCTGCTGCTATGTTACCCACCAGAACTGCGACAGATAATACCGTTAGGTTCCTGTAGCTCATCTGTTTCACTCGACTCTTTCGGTGTATTTGAAGAATCCCAAAGCACTTTAACAAAATGCTTAACTTGTATCTTGGTTTCATAAGTTTTGCAAAGTGTGATCGAGAGCAAAGCAGCAACCCAACCAACTTCCAGAAACCCACTCTAGGAGCTCCTGGATCAGCTCTGCCTCAAACGGATTGAGTCAAAACAAGCGTAGGATGGGACATTTACTGCAACAGCATGTCACCTCCTACTGTCCATTCTCTGGTCGGGTCTCCACTGCAGAGTTCTGCCAGCATAGCTATCAGCCGGAGGTGTGTGAAATTCTCACTCCTCAGCGACATAGTTCTGCCAGCAGAACCCGGGATAGACATGGCTCTGCTGACAGAAACGTGCTTCTGTCAGGTTAGCTAGAGTCACCTGGGGAGATGGTGTTACTGTGTCTGCAGACAAGCTGCTTCTGTCAGAACAGACAGCATCGACAGTAGGGGGCGGTGCGGCCATACCTATGGCGACATGTGCTCTGTATTGTAGACATAGCCTTAGCTCTTCATAGAGCTCTTCCAATCCACATGCCCGCTGCTTGTTCCCCTATCCCTGCCACTCCCTCAGGGCCTTCCTGCTCCTCCTACTTTTTTCAGATGATTTCAGCCTGTCCTAATGGAACTTTCCAAGATCAGCTTCCTATTGACCTCTCACCCCACGGATGCTTCTGTTCCCAGCAATCCTTCCCTTCTGTCAAAGGGCCAACATGCAGAATAAACAGCAGTGGAGAGGAAAATCACCCACTCCACGATCATCCCATTATGGTTAGAGATGGGCCAAAATCCCACATCCCCACTCCTCTAGCTGTGGGTTATCTGGATCTGGGTATTGCAGCCTGAGTCCATCTCTAGCCATAATGGTGTTTGGTGGGGGATCAATGCCAGCCATAATCAAAGGCAGTGAGTGGCAGGATTGAAATAGTTGCTCATGTGACCGTCCCAAACACTGTGACTGACCTGCTCGCACTGGAGACACCTGATAGTTCATCTGTCCTTTTCTGAAATCCAAGATCAAGGCTGGTTTTGTGCCACTTTGCAGAAACAGATCCCCCAATCTAATCAGCTAACCTTGGAAGAATTCGTTCACCTCATTGTTCACCTTCTCTTCTTAGCAATGCGATCTTCAAGCCCTGAATGTGTTAGTCGCCTTGCTGGCACAAAGAGCAGGCCCGGGACGAGGAATCAGTGCAGTCCATCTTTCTAGCTGTGGATACGAGTTTTGCCCATTTGTCAAGATCATCACTGCTGCTTGCCTGCAATCAAAGGCTGTCTGTCGCAGCTTCCCCACAAGTCATCAAGATGTGACCATTTTCCTCCTCCCCCCCCCCCCCCCCCCCAGCCAACACTTTGATATGCAGCCTGTGGCTTCCATTCACTTCCTACCAGGTTACAACAGTACGTGTGTGCACACGCGCCCATGTGTAATGCAGAAATACACACACACACGCACACATATACATGCATATACAAATGCTCAAAACCTCTGATACACAAACATACACGTAAACACAGCAGAGCTTTGTGAGTAATGGGGGAGTGGCAAAATCAGTTGGAAAAATTATTCTGAAAATATAGTGGAACTCTTTAAATACATTCAAATATTACTCAGTCTGTTTGCTCAAACATAGGCATTAAGGTGCATGCAGTTCCAGGCATGCACACACATGCAGACCTAGATGTGCACACACACACATAGGTGTGCAAATACACACAGACACATTCTAGGTTGGGACAGGCAAAGCTTAGTGGATATAAAAGGAATGTAGCTGCCTCTTCATCCCAACCTTGAACTCTACCTGACCCCAAAACTGTACTGAGCAGCAGAAATGTTCTACTAACTATCCCTTTATTTTCCATTTCCACATACAATGGGCCCGATCCTGTTCCCACTGCAGTTCTTGCTGTTGATTTCAGTGGCAGCAGGGTTGGGCTGTGTACCTTCACACAAATGGGCGTACTCCACCTTTCTAGTGCTGGCTCACAAGAGAACTTCTTGGAAAAGCCAAGCTCGTCATGGGTGCATGGCAGGTGAAGTCATGCTGCGGTGGTTGGAAAGTGGATGAGGAATGACTCCAGGTGTGTGAATCTATTCTTGTGATTATCCCTTGTGGGAAATAGCTCTGTGAAGAGAGACACCCAGTGGAGCTCCTGCTGTAGCTAGCTTGGAACAGGAGCACAGAGCAGGGCAGTTCTGATAGGGGGTGATGGCAGACTTGTGCTTTGTTCTGTAGTTCCTAGTGAATTTACTGATGGTTTCACAGCTCTGGAGATATAAAGAGGAACAATGGTCTAGTGAGAAGAAAGAAGGATGGTCCAGTGGTTAGCTTGCTGGCCTGTGACTCAGGGTTCACGTCCCTGTTTCTGCCACTTACCTTCTGTGTGACCTTGGGTAATTCACTTTGTCTGTCTGTGCCTCGGTTCCCATCTGTATAATGGGGTGATAGCCCTGCCTCGCCACACAGGGGAATGTGATGATAGATACAGTAAAGACTGAGATGCCCAGCTACTGTGGTGATGAGGGCTGTATATATACCATAGATAGATCTAGTGAACAGTGCAGCACTGGCAATTTTAGAGAAAGCTTCCCCTCCATGCAGGCCATGAAGGGACCATCTCTAGAAGTCTATTCTCCTTGCTGTTCTGTCAAGGGCTTCTGTATTGAAATGGCAATAAGGGTGCCAGTTCACCGCAGTTGCCGGCATGGCTTTGTGATGTGTTGTGGATATCCACTTGCTGACAAAAGCTTTGAGGTCACCAGCCAGCAGCTGAGAACACTGCTAGCTAGGATCACTCAGTTACCTAGAGATGAAAAGCTCCATATCCCATTACCAGTGCTCCTGGGGCATCCAGTCCCTTAAGGTAATGTGGATCTAACCGAGAGAGTGGGTGTTGTGCATGAATGGTTCATTTATAGCTATTTACACAGTGACTGCTGACATTTACCAGGGTACACAGAAACAATGAATCTATAGACTTCCCAGGCAGGGCTGGAAAAGCGTTCATGTCTGGTGACATCTGCAGATCAAGCCAATGTATCCTGTTGTGGACTCAAGCATGCTGGTGGAAAGCTTCTATCTAAGGTACATCTGTGGCCCCCCATTAGTGCAGTACCTAGAGCACTTCACGCTTGATAATGGATTTATCTTCACAAAACCCCTGGGGAGATAAGGCAGGGCTATCATCCCCATTGTAGGCACAGAGCGACCAAGGATGGTGTCCAAGGTCACACAGGAAATTGAACCCAGGTCTTCCAAATCCTAGGCTAGTGCCCTAACCACTGGACAGTGCTTCCTTTCCTTCCCCTCTGTAAGTGCAGGCAAGACCGCCCCGTCACCCATCCCCATTGAGCTGCCCACACTCCCAGACTGTGTTTGTAACAGGATTCTTTATAAATCTAACAGTGAAAATGACTCTTAGCCAAAGCGCCGGGAATGCCTGCTGTGGTGAACCCCGGCCAACTAAGGAGAGATGGCTGAGTGTGCACAAGGGCTGGTCATATTTGGACAGGAGATTGATTAAGGATGTTATGAGAAGTTTTGTTCAGGTGGGGATGGGAGTTGTTGTCTGTGTTTACCTGTGTCTACCTGTGTCTTCCCCCTACATGAGGCAATCAGCACCCTGTTCATTCCGCACAGTAAGAAGTAATGACTGTACACAGTCACCTTAAAGCAGGGGTTCTCAAACTGAGGGTCAGGACCCGTTAGGGGGGTCAAGAGGTTATTACATGGGGGGGTCACGAGCTGTCAGCCTCCACTCCAAACCCCGCTTTGCCTCCAGCATTTATAATGGTGTTAAATATATAAAGTGTTTTTAATTTATAAGGGGGGGTCGCACTCAGAAGCTTGCTATGTGAAAGGGGTCACCAGTACAAAAATTTGAGAACCACTGCCTTAAAGTCTCCACTGAGGGGAGTGGACAGCTCAGGGCTAGACTATTCTGACTACTATGGGCTTGAATTTGTGCCCTGAGCATTGCAGCTGAACATTAGTTTATATTAGCAATGGACCCTTTCCACAAAGTGCAGATTCCAGTCTAGAGCTGAATGAGGACTTTTTGATAAGCGTTTTCAGTTCAGCCTGTTACAGAGAGAGATGAGGCTTTGAACTCAAAATCTGGATCCAAACTTCATATAGCTATAATGAGCAGAACTGAAACAGCCAGCTCCGAACATCGCCAGACAAAGAAGTTTGAATGCCAGATCCTAATCGGAGTTTTCGCAAAGACCTTGGGGTGTTTGGATTTGTACCATTATAAAGATAGCTTGGAGCTACAAACTTTGATCTGAAACCCCAGAACCAGATCCATTTTTGGCTCGGGGCCAGGAAAAGGAGCAGCTGTGAATTTCCAGCTAGGATCTAGACTCCAAAGGTTTCTGGGGTTCTAGCTCTGTGGGTTTGAATCTCGCTACCATCTCTAGTTCCTGTGAATCCCAAGCCTCCCAAAAGCTGATGCATATTACAACCCAATAAAGACACATGTCTGACTCCTGTCCTTTGCTGGACAAGTAGTGAGGTATAATTGTTAGAGACTCTGGGGAACCCTCTAACCTGTCCTGCTTGCTGCCTCTAGGCTGCAGTGAGAAGAGCCAGGAGTGAGTGGGAAGAAAAGGAACATGTCCAAAATGTCATGACAGAAAAATCCCCTGTAGATAGGGCAGCAGGCACTCCACTGCCGTGCTTGAGCCTTAAACTAACGTGTCCTCTTCTAACAACCATTTCTGAAGCACGGTTTATTTTTCTGCCCTGTGTGCAGCTATAATTACTCTGCCCATCCCCATGTGACTAGTGATGATGGGTTTTCCCGCAAACAGCTGTAGGTTCACAACCGTGCTCCTATTTAGAGTACCCCTAGGAACTTTCACTCACTTTTCACAATTGAGTTCCCAATTAGAGTAAATTTGTAGGCCTAGTTATCACAACAGGAGATTGTAGCCTGATCCTCCTGAATCCAAGGACAGGGTCCATGACAGTTGCCCAAACAAGCCAAGACCCTTGAAAATGAAGCTCACTTTCTAAAAATGTCTACTCTGTTGGGGGAAGCTGGGTTAGACTGCCAGCAAATAGCCCCTGCTGGGAGACCAGGCCATTTAAAAGCCGCCTCCTTTCTGATGGCTGGGGTGAGAAGCCCAGCCCTGAACCTCCGCTTTTATGTGCACTGTGAGAGGCCACCTACCAGTGATCTGCACTCCAACAGGGAAACTGGCCAAGGTAACCTGTTGATCCTCCAGCAGAGGGCCTGGAAATTGGGCTGGGAGAGACATTCTCTAAGGTCGTTGTCAGGTCTGGTCTGAGAGTGAGGCCTGTGGACTCTGCTGTAGCCTTGGTGCTAATGGAGGAGTCGGGCTACATGAGGACCTCCTCATCCTTCGTTTTTCTGCTCTGGCGGGTGTGTGTATGAGGGAGAGAGTATCCTTGAGGCACCCCTGCATCCAAGCATGGTGATGTAGAGCCTCCTCTTTGAGAGCCAATTCCCACTAATGCAGGGGTGGGCAAACTTTGTGGCCTGAGGGCCACATTGGGGTTGCAAAACTGTATCGAGGGCCGGGTAGGGAAGACTGTGCTTCCCCAAACAGCCTGTCCCCTGTCCCCTATTCGACCCCTGACTGCCCCCCTCAGAACCCCTGACTCATACAACTCCCCCTGCTCCTTGTCCCCTAACTGCCCCCTCCTGGGACCCCCCGCCCTAACCACCCACCAGGACCTCACCCTCTATCCAACCCCTTGCTCCCAGTCCCCTGACTGCCTCGACCCCTATCCACACCTCCACCCCCTGAGACTCCCACGCTTATCCAACCCCCCCCACATTCCCTGTCCCCTGACCGCCCCCCCCAGAACCTCTGCCCCATCCAACTGCCCCTGCTCCCTGTCCCCTGACTGCCCCCTGTGACCGCCCGCCCCTTATCTAACCCCCCAGTCCCCTTACCATGCCACTCAGAGCAGCATGTCTAGCAGCTGCGCCACCCAGCCAGAGCCAGACACGCTGCCGCGCTGCTTGGCAGGAGCGCACAACCTCGCCGCTCAGAGCGCTGCCAAGCGGTGGCATGGCTGTAGGGGAGAGGGGACAGCAGGGGAGGGGCTGGGAGCTCAAGGGCCGGGCAGGACAGTCCCGCAGGCCAGATGTGGCCCACGGGCTGTAGTTTGCCCATCTCTGCGCTAATGCCTACCTCCTGCTCTCTAGCCCAACCGCCAAAGCTGCAGGCAGCAGCAGCTTTGGCTTCTGTTCCTGAACTGGTCTCCCTTTGCAACCTGCAAGACTCCCAGTTACCATGGTGATGGGTACGAGGTCAGTGCTTCGAGTAACAGTCAGGCATGAACACTAAGGTAGGGACGTGGGCTCCCCGAAGGTCAGCAGGAAAAGGGCAGGTAGGTTGTCTAGCCCAGGGGTCAGCAACCTTTCAGAAGTCTTCATTTATTCACTCTAATTTAAGGTTTTGCGAGCCAGTAATACATTTTAACGTTTTTAGAAGGTCTCTGTCTATAAATCTATAATATATAATTAAACTATTGTTGCATGTAAAGTAAATAAGGTACTAAAAAGTTTAAGAAGCTTCATTTAAAATTAAATTAAAATGCAGAGCCCCCCAGACCAGTGGCCAGGACCCGGGCAATGTGAGTGCCACTGAAAATCAGCTCACGTGCCGCCTTTGGCACGCATGCCATAGGTTGCCTACCCCTGGTCTAGCCTGTCGTCCATAGCAGGAGCGGGCAGGGCGGGTTACTCAGAAAGCAAGCGACTGAAGGGAAATAAGAAGTGGCTTGTCGCAGGGCGAGCTGGCCTTTTACGAGGGTCGGGGCTCAGCTGCACCTTTGCCAGGGTTAACTTGTCTCCCCAGGTGGAGGGAGTGAGTGTTGAGGTCATCTGACTATACCAGGCCGGGTGGGGGGTTGGGATTGAGAGGAGAACAGAGTGGGAATCCCTGACCTGACCTTTATAAAGAGTGGGAGGACAGGTGGGGGGCTGGGAAGAAGCAAAGCAGGTGGCGTCAGATAGATCAGTTCTGACCGTCAGAAGGCAACAAGCAGGGGGCATAAAAACCAGAGCTGTATCTGGGCTTGGTGCCTGATTCTCCCCTCTAACAGGAATCCTAGTTCATAGACTGCACAGGACATAAATCATCTGAAAATCCACACTGTGATGCTGGCTAAGAGGCTGGTGTGAGAAGAGTCAGAACTAGGCTGCATGGGGGAGGGGAACCCAGGCTTTAATTTCACCTGCAGTAATCTACACTGCCATGCTTCCTTATTCTATGCGCTAAGATTCCATTGGCTTCTTGGTTCAAGTTAATTCCGTTTTAGAAAACAACAAAACCCTAGGAGTTTGGATTCATGCGGCCCCTTTCGTTCTGCAAATCAGTGCCCGGCCTGTGAGTTTGTTTAAGCTAAGCAACAATTAATAGCAAGAACAAGCATTTCCTTGGCTTACAGGCAGCTTGTAGCCCTTCCAACACACTCCCTTCCCCAGATTAACTAGGATTTAGTAGGTGTAAATTCTGTTTATATTAAGGTAGTTCCATAGAAACCAGCGCATACCATCGTCCCTATTCTTATCTCTGAATTCCATGAACAAGCAATCTCGGCAGCTCAGCTCAGGGTGACAGTTCCTGCTTTTTCAATAAACCTAATATTCCAGAGACAAGTGAGTACGGAGGTGGCAGTGACGGAACAATAAAGAGACACTGTCCACAGAACAAAGTCAAAGGCAGTCTCTGTGGAAGGGGAAACTCCAAGGCATTAGTGACAGCTGATGGGTTGGCCAGTCTCTTCAGCCTCTAGGTAGAAGTTGCTCCAGTACACCTATTGTGTGTCCTCATGTGGGCCCTCACTGGAGTGTATCCAAGTCTGGGGCACAGGTGGCGGGGAGGGAAAGATTCCCACTGACTGCAGTGGGCATTGCGTTGGGCCATGTGTACTGCAGCGGAGAGGAAAATTGGAATAGGAGAATGGACATGGATGGTGGTAGTCTGAGCATCCCTGGGTGAACGGCATACAGGGCAGGCTGTGTGTATTTGATGTCCTGGCCAATAGCTTTTCTGGGGTGTCCCCCATCAATCATGTATGAAGTAGAGGTAGGCCTGGATCTGAATTTCAAATTGGACCCCATCCTCTGAATTTCAGACAGGAGAGTCAGGTTCAAATCTTAAGCTCCCTAAAATGCTGGTTCTGGGGTGGATCCAAAATCAAAAGGGGTTGGAATGTGGGGGCGCAGTCTTCCAGCTTCAGATTCAGAAGTGGCTCCAGATGTTGGAAATCTCATGAGAACAGCTGGTCTTGTGAGATTTCTGCTGCTCAAGTTGTTAAAATCTCATAATCTCTCAGTCTCCAGGCTCCTTGATGACAGCTCCAGAGGTTCCAATGGCCATCCAGCCTAAGCCTGAGCTGTAGATCTGGTCCAGCTCAAAGCTGGAGTCTAGATTTGATCTGGATCCTCCTGGACATGGCAGGTTTCGAATTCTGCCAGTACTCTCATCATGCAGCATGGCTAGCTTTCTGATTTGCTCCCGTGATGATCTTGATTGTTAAATCTATCACTGGGATAATCATAGCCAGATGCCCACACCTTGATTCCTCTCTCTTGCAGCATGTGAAGCCTACAACTAGATTGTCCAGCACCGTCTTCCCTCTGGCCCCCCCCTCTATATCTCAGCACAAACATGCATAGCTGACCTCTGGCAGGAGGGCTGGGCTGCACTGTTCTTAGGATAATGCAGCTTACACCTATCCCCGGCATGTTGGTGAGCCTAGCGGAAAGTTCTGCCAGCAGCACCCACTGGGACACTGGCATCACACCAGGCCACGGACCTGCGCCCTACATGATCCTGTATATCAGTGCAAAGTGGGCACCAAGCGAACCCAGCGAGGCTGGATTGGGTGAGGCCAGTCGTGGTCTTAGAGACAAGGGTTCACTCCTGGGCTAGATGCTAACCAAGGTGTGTGTTTTGTTTTTTCAGGTGGTGCGGGAGACCGAGAAAAGATGCCTGTCAATCACGAAGCCTTCCTGCTCATGGCTAATTCCCAGAATGAGATGGAAGATTGGGTGAAAGCCATCCGACGGGTCATATGGGCTCCCTTTGGTGGAGGTATTGCACATAGCTCACATGCACATAAATTAAAACTGTTGCCTCAAGGTAAAACATATTCTTGTGATACTAGGATACGTGGAAAGCACAATTTGGGGGCGGGGGTGAACCCATATTTCTCCTCCTCTGCAGTACGCAAAACTGCCCCCACTAAAGAAGCTGATTGGTGAAAAAATAACATTGTATTATTATTATTATTTTAACTCTCATTGTTTACAGCTATTTTATTCCCTTGTCCCTGACTCCGCCTCCTCTTTCCTTTTTTGCTGAGAAGGAGGGTGTCCAGTCACCTCCTTTCTCCACCACTGGGCCAGATGCCCATTCCCATACTCTCAGGACATCTGAAAGGCAGAGTCACCTTCCACTTGACAAAGATAGGGCCCGATCCTGCAACCTGTGTGCAAGTGAAGCTCCCATTGACTTTAGTGGGTGTCTTTGTTTCTGTAAGGATTGCAGGGTCAGACTCAAGACACCCCTTGAGAGGGTAATCAGTGTTGCCAACTTGTGTGATTTTTTTTATCTCCAGTCTCACAATTTTGATGTTTTACCTAAATCCCCTGCTCCTGGAGCCCTGTGATTACACAAGACTTTTTAATGCTGAGATTAAGTTTCTGTCCCTCCTGGCTGGGGGAAAAGCTTGAGAATGTGACCCCTGTCTATCTGGAAGGCTCAGCCATCACAAGGCCAATAAAAAAAACAACTTTTTTTTTAATCTCATGATTTTATGCCAATCTGCTGATTTTGGCGGGGACTGACTCATGTTTTGGAATGCCCAGGTTCAGCTGTATTGAGGAATGTCGGTAGCCAGTGGTTGTCTCACTGGTAATGTCTCCCTTCCTCTGAGGCCCTGCCTACCCTAGGCAGAAGCATCCAGATCCTGAAGGGTATTTAGGTGCCTAACTTACATCAACATCAATGGGACTTAGGCACCTAAATACCTCTGACAAGCTAGGCCAAAGGCCTTGTTGCCTATCTGACTGTGGTCTATGCTTGCTGTATCGGTACAGTGCCCTGGAACAGCCTTTGTACCATGGGCACAAGTGTCCATTGCAACATCTAGGACAAGGCCTCTGCCCCAGTTCGGCTGGATGTAATCTAATGTGCTGCGGGGTCCCCGCAAGCAGCAGGATGCACTGATTCAGCTGCTCCTCCTAAGCCCAGCCCGCAGTGCCATGCCCACATTTTCAGTTTACCTCCAAAGACGCCTCCTCTGAGGGTGTCAGGAATCCCAGAATGCACCGGTGCAACCACAGCTAGAGATTGTGCTTTTAGTGGAGCCTGTGTAGGTCTGTTAGAGACTACTTTAGCTGGGCCACACAGCAAACACTGCAAGGAAAACTGAGACAAGCAGCAATTCAATGCAGGAGATGTCTTTGTGACAGTGTCCTCCTCCAGCGCAGATGGCATCAGTGCTCCTGCTGTCGTGTATTTGGGTATTTTTATTGTCAAAGTGGCCAAGGACTTACCAGTCTCATGAAATAATGCTAGGCTGACATCTACAGTAAGGGGTAAATCCACTGGCTCTGGACTCAGCATTACCAACCCTAAGGAATCCAAAGATCTGCATTTAGGCCCAAAAAGCTCAAGATTGATTTCAAAATCAAGAGGGTTTTTTTAATACATTTTGGGTTTTTTTTGCTTGGCCTTCTGGTTTCTGAGCCTCTGAGGTGCACACAAGCTTCCAAGCTATACTCTGCAACTATGAGGGTTAGAAACTTGGGGGTTTTAAAGAATGAAATCTGATGTTCTCCCATAATCCCATGACTCCAGGAACTGGAGCTTTAAAAAAAACACCATCATCAGACTGAGAATAAATCATGAGAGGTGGCAATGCTGTAGGCTAGGAGCTGGATAATAAAGAAGGAAAGGCAGCTACTAGGGATGTCAATGAGAGCTGGATCAGGCCCTGTAATAATATTAATATCTAGCTCTCATCATCAGTAGATCTCAAAGCACTTTACAAAGGAGGTCAGTATCGCTATCTCCATTGTGTAGATGAGGAAACTGAGGCACATAGCAGGGCAGTGACTTGCCCAAGGTTACCCAATAGGCCAATGGCAGAGCCAAGACTAGAACCCAGGATTCTTGAGCCCCATTGCACTGTCCTATTCGCCAGGTCAGAGAGCATTACAATTTAATTGCCAAGCAGTTGAAAAAAAAATTGAAATTCTGGTCATTTCATGTCAGCTCATTGACCAGTATTAATTTTAAATAATGCCTAACTCCATTCTGGCTATCATGCCTGCCTGTTTTATCTATGTCTCTCTTCCTTTCCCTAGTACACCTCTACCTCGATATAACGCTGTCCTCAGGAGCCAAAAAATCTTACCGCGTTATAGGTGAAACCGCATTATATTGAACTTGCTTTGATCCACCGGAGTGCGCAGCCCCGCCCCCCAGAGCACTGCTTTACTGCATTATATCAGAACTCGTATTATATTGGGTCGCGTAATATCGAGGTAGCGGTGTATTTATAGCATGCCAATCACCAGGAGATCTAGTCGCTACATTCATTTCTGAAGTATTTGAGGAAATGACCAAATTCACCCACACCCCTTCCCTGGAATCAGAGCAGGGCTCTTTGCATGTGGTATTTCAGCCTACCTCACTATATGGGAAGGCTGTAAACAAAGCTGTCTCTTTGTGTTTTAACCGAATAATTTTAACTCCGCTTCACTGCCACCGCTCCTAATTTGAGAGCCAAGTCTTATCAGTCGACACGTTTTAATATTTGAAACTGGGGAGGAAAAAAATCAGGCTTTATTATTAATATGTAAATATCCAGCCCTGGAGAAGGTTGATAGGATGTGAAAATGAATTATGCCAAGATAAAAGGGGCGGCTTAGCCACATGCTTTCATCTTTGCTGATGTATTGAAGAAAGTCCTAAATCAAAGAGGATGGGGGACATGTTGGTGCGGGCACACGCACCGGCACAGCCTTTCAAAAAAGAATCTGAAAACTCCCCAAAGCTGCTGAGGATCCCAAGTTATTAATTGGAGACAGGTGCAGACTTAAAAGCCACACAGAGTTTATGCTTTGAAACAACTTTTAAATTTGGCCTTAAAATAAAATCCGTGGGCTCCTGAGCCTGTTGGAGAAGGCTGGCTTGCTTAGGGCCCATGTGGGTTTCTAACAGGTTCCCCTGGCTTTCAGGGCCTGGGATCCATGCATCTAGTCAGTTGCAGCCAGAACAGAGGTTTTTGGGAGCTCAGCTTTGGAAAGGAGCTGTGTGCATTGGGTTTGTTTGTGGCTGGTTTTGATTTTAAAGAGCAGACATTTAAAATGAATGGATACAGCTGGGCTGTGAAGTGTTAGCCAGGCTTGATTAAAACTCCAGCTGACCCTGCCTCACTCTCTCAGGAACAAATCTCTTGTTTGCACCACTGCCGTTCACGGAGTTACTCTGCATTTACTCCCCATAGCCAAGAGCAGAATCTGCCCACTGTGGGGCACCTGTGTGTGGCTCCATGACAGACATGCAAGTCAGACCCACAAATGCTGCTTCATGCTTCCCCTCCTTGCCACTAAGGGCTCCCTTCTCTTTAGATGGAGAGTTGCCTCCAGTCCCCAAAGTCCTGCTGTTTTCTCCCTACTGTCCCTTACAGTGTGTTTGCTGCAGCACTGCAGAATGGTGCAGTGTGGGCTAGTGGTTACAGCACAGGCCTGGGATGCAGGGTACCACGGACTTGCTGTGCAATGCTGGGTTTAGCTGCACCTCCCAGCATCCACCAAAGCCATCTGCGTGATGCTGCTTTGACAGAGGGGAAGGGTGAGGTTATCACTTCAGTGGGCATGGTAATACTTGCTTATTCCAGCAAAAGCCAGTGAGTATTGGCTGCTTTAAGCAGGGCCTGGCTGGTTGTTCACTTCCCCGGGGTTCTTGTTCCTTCATTGTCTCACCTAACAAAGTCCCACTCAGGTTGGCTGAGGGATTGAAGCTAGGGCCTGTGCTTCTGAAAGCATGAACCTCTATTGCCTGAGCTGAAAACCCAGGCATGGGAGCTGTGAGGCTGCAGCTAACGCGTAGACCTCTCTGCTGGATCAGTGCTAACTTGGCAGAGAGCCAGACTGCTAGGCTGGGCTACACGGTTATTTCTTTCCTTTCCTTTCTCTTCCTCCTGATCTCTCTGGACATGGGTGGCTCCCTGCTCCCCTTGCTCTCTCCTCCCTCATACTCCCTGTTCAGTGTGCTACACCTGCACTTCTCTTCCCCCCGCAGCCCAGCTCACCCCGCACCCCTGAGCCTGGCAAGGTCTGGCTAGCTTAGATAGCATCTCATCTCCACACTAGGCCTTTCTGCTGCTGCTTCTGCCTCCTGGTCTCCTCCCCAACCCCTCAACTACACAGATCTCCCTGCTATGGAGCTGTTGCCATGGCCAGGAGCGTGCTTGCCTCAAGCAGAATAAGTCAGCCCTGCTTTAAGAACTTGCCTACACCAGGAAACTGACAGGAGTAGCTCCAGGTTTAGCCTCTCTGTTCTGCAATACAAGCACTTTATTCCAGGGTAATTAGCGTGCTCATTCTGAAAAAGAGCATCCACCCAGGGAGCTCTTTCAGTCAGTTGCCCCATGTAGACAAACCCTAATTCGTTGAGACCCTCAGCTCAGCCGACAGGGGAACCTTGGCTCCAGATCCTCTAATCTGGGATCTGTCCAGGGAAATGCAGGAATTCCCAGAAACGGTGGGGTAGCTGAGTGACCTGCCTGGAGCAGCTGGGTCCCTGTGTCTGTGTCCTCACTGCTGACATGGGGATCGCCCCACCCAGGCTGAATTAATGACTCTGCCTTGCATGGAAGTTGCTGTATGAAGGCAAAACACTGTTATTCTGGAGTGCCAAATATTCCCATCAGACTCACATGTCCACTGGGAAGCTGGGCAGTTTAGTGGCTAGGACACTGTGCTGGGATTTGTCGGGGGATTCAGCTCCTGGACTAGCCCTAGACTCAGTGTGATCTGGGGTAAATCATTTAAACTGTCTTGTGCCTCTGTTTTCCTTGTGTACAATGGGGATTTCCCGGTGCAACTGTTGTGAGCACAGAGTCCATTCATGATTGTGGGTGCACACGGTACTGCAGCGATACAGGCCAGGTAGATGGCTCCTCTTATCTTCACAATGCCAAGTGTCATTACACAGCTGAGATGCTGCCCCGGAAGTGGAGGCCAGCCTCCTCTAGCGTTGTTCCGTCCATGTCTCTGTTGTGCAGGCACCGCGTGTGCCAGGTTTTCCTTCCTTCACATGGGGCAGGGAAGGGCACGCTGGGAGGCGGGCTAAAACCCGGTTTGCTCCCTGAGCAGCTGCTGGGTGTTTGCCTTGCCTCCCGTGTGTGGTGTTATCTCTGCACAGAGATACAACTGGCGCCCGGCTAGTTTTATCAGTGTTTGTTCTTCCAACCCAGAGTCAGTGTTGTCTGATGGTGGGAGACAGACTCAGGCAATGGAAGAGGAACAGAGAAGGGGTCTGTCTTAAGGGAATGGATGAATTCAGAAAGATCCACCTGGGACAAGAAGAAGGACAAAATATCTATGAGGAGGTTATGATCAGCTTAACCCCAGTCAGTATTTGTAGCAGCAGAAGTCAGGATCTCCTCTTTCAGATAGGGAAACTGAGGCACGGGACTGGGAGAAGACTGAGTCAGGTATGGGGCCTAGCTATCTGCACCTCCCCCCCCCCAAACACAGCAGTCTGCTTGGCATCTTCTTTGTCTCTCATGTCTGCCCCTGGGATATGACAAGACCTGACTTACCTAATATCTAAGGTACCCCTATGGGCTCATTGTTATAGTGTCTGGGCACCTCACCATGTATTTATCCTCACAACACTCCTGTGAGGCAGGGCAGGGCTGTTATCCCCATTGTACAGATGCGGAAACTGAGGCACAGAGAGGCCAAGTGACTTGCCCAACATCACACAGGCTGTCTGTGATGGAGCAGGCCTAGATCTCTAGCTAGCACCCTCACCATTGGGCTGTCCTTCCCTTTGGCTACTCTCTCTGATCTGTACTAGAGAAGAGACAAAGATGGACCCAGTAATCAGACCCTGCATAGACTTCAAATGTGCAGAAAGCATGAGTCCTGGATCTGACCCTGTTCTGGTACACTGCAGAGGTGGTTACGGCTACTGGAACAGGGCATATAGCTTACAAGGCTAAGACCATGCTTGGGGTGAACATCAATGGGACTTGTGTTCCTAAGTGACCTAGGGGGCTTTGACAGCCCTGAGCCCTAGAGCAGAGGTTCTCAAACGGGGGTCGTGACCCCTCAGGGGGTCGCAAGGTGGTTACATGGGGGTCGTGGGCTTTCAGCTCTGTGGAGCTGACAACCCTGAGCTCCCATTTAATTAAATTACCCCCAGTTTTAATTTATATGGGGGAGAGTGTCACACTCAGAGGCTTGCTGTGTGAAAAGGGTCACCAATACAAAAAGTTTGAAAACCACTGCCCTAGAGCTTACTGTCTAGAGATAAACCAGAGCCGTTCCATTTCTCAGGGCTTCATGTGATACTCCTAGGTTTCTGCCCTGTGAGGTTCACTCCCTCCACACGTATGACTTGTAAGCTTCCAGAAAACAAATGACCAAGGGTCACGGTGGATTCTCCATCACTGGCCATTTTTAAATCAAGATGGGATGTTTTTCTAAAACGTCTGCTCTAGGAATTAATTCAGGGAAGTTCTCTGGCCTGTGCTACACAGGAGCTCAGACTTGGTGGTCACAGTGGACCCTTCTGGCTTTGTAGTCTATGAAGCTATGACTTTGCAACTCAGCTCAAACACCCAAGCTTTGCCTGGCTCCAGATTGAGATGTGTGACAGCTCAGGAATATGGAAGGTCCAGAGTAGTGCCCAGCAGTGTGGGGCACCGTGTGAAGTGTGTTAGCACCACTCCAACCAGGGAAGGACATGCGCCCCCAGAACCTTGGAGCTAAAGGCTGCCGGTGAGGCTAGTGCTAGTGCTGCTGCAGAGAGGGGAGACAATGAACAAAATCCCCCAGGTGCTGTGAATTGGACTAGCTCTATGGCTTCCACCAGCTGGGGGCCTGGCTCATTGTCTCTTAGCTCGTGAGGTCATGGGCACCAGGGGCCAAGACACCAGGGTGTCTGCTGGGCAATATAGTAGCTTCCTTATATATAGTGGCAAGTATCGCCACAGTGCTGCACGTAAGTCCTTAGGGCCTATGAAAGGACAAGGGCTTGTACTGTGTTAGAGGGCATGCTGGACTCGCCCACAAACCAGAAGCTCCCTCAATTGGCTAGAAGTAGTAGTACCTTGCTTCTGTGCCACGTGGCCTCTTCTGCACTACTGCAGTGCTAGTAAATTATTAATATGACAGTAGCTCCTGATATAGGAGTGTTCTAACAAAACGTCTGAATGCATATATGTAAATAAGGTACCAATAGATGGCACTCAAGAATGTGTAGCATAGTGCCTGGATTTTGTGGGACCAATAACATTTCTTGTGCCCTGCAAAGAGGTTCCTCTTTACATGGAGCTCTTAGCAGCAGCCAAAGGCCTCAGGCCCTATTGTGCTGGGTGAACACAGAAATGACAATCGCTTCCATGAAGATATTCTGACTGTAAGCACAGTTTTTCCCAAAAGAGCCCCTATTGCGTTACAAACTCTCATCAACAGGCTCATATGTATATTTGAACCTCAGCCCTCTATTGGAGACAATCAGAACTGCTCATCTCTGTTTCATATGCCCTTTACTGCTGATGGTGATTCTCCTCTAGATCAAGTATGAGGGAGCCTGTGTTCATCAGCAGACTGATCTGAATTCCATTCCTGTTGGCCGTAGCGTGCCACCACCAAGTGATAATGGTGAAATCTTAGATGGCCACAAATTTGTTACATTAGACTGTGTAGACTGGTGGGGGCAGTGCCTGGGGGGCTGACTCAGAAGGGGAAGTGCCCCCCGACTGAGTCACCCACATCACTTCCTGCCACACTCTTGGTTTCCCGCACAGGCCTCCTCTGTGAGCACTGGCCATGTTTGTGCTAGGTTTATGAAAGCTGACAGACTCAAAGCCCCCCTGGCTCTCAGAGCAGGCCATGGCAGTGGGTGATTAATAGGGCAAATATGTACCTGTGGTGTTTCTCAGCTTGCAGGCAAGTTTTTTAATATCTCTGTGTTGTTTCTTTGATGAATATTGTGAGAATCTGTGTTAAAGGAGAAAGTTAGCTAGCTGCCTGCAGGCGGCAGATTTAACCCTTTGAGAGACCCTCCAACCTCTTCAGCTCCTCTAGGTCACTCATAGGCTGCAGGTTTGGCTGCCGTGGCCCATTCCGTCCTGGGCCACTGCTGAGACAGCTCAGAAAAGTTTTGTTAACTTATTTAAACAGAAGTCCTCATGTCCTGGTTCAGGAATGCCTGAATGCCACAAGAAGGGGCAGCTTCCCTGCTCTTTCCATCCCCATGATGTTTAAATAAACCTCTGAACCTTCCAGTGCTTTTCAAGCTCCTCTGAGGTTCTTTCTTGCTTGCCGCTAAGGGCTCTGGCTGGAATCCAGCTGTTGCCCTAGGGGTGAAAGCTACTCTGTATCTCTGTGCTGTAACATTCCTGACCCATCCAGGCTCAGTGTCCACTTGGGTTTAAGCTCCAGGAAGTTGTCCTCCTTTTTCCTGATTCCCAGGTTAATGCTGGATCACCTGGCCTGGTGGAGGAGGTACAGGAACTGCAGCAGGCAGCTCACCTGTGTACAGGAGTTTCAGGGGGAGCAGCAATGGGCCTGTTACTGATCTGATTCTGATCTAACTTTACAAATTCTAGGAGAACTGAGCATGTCAGTCCTAAGACACGTTTGTTCCTGCCTCAGTAGTAAATGCCACCTGAATAAGAACCTGTGCCGCTTTGTGTTGTTATTAAAATAGCAAGCAGAGGCCCCGTTTGGCTGTGTATACCCCTAGTGAGAGCTCACACTCAAAATAGACCAGACAGATAAAGGGTAGGAAGAAGACCTAAGGCACAGAGAGTGACTTCCCTAAAGTCATACAGCAGGTCTGTGATTAGAACCCAGGTCTGACTCCCAGGCCCGTACTTTAGCCAGTAGGCCAGCCTTCCTCCTGATTCCCGGACTCCTCCGCTGGCCCTGTTATGCCCCAGACTGCAGCACGGGGCAGGGAGCACAGTGCTAACTGTGTGTGTTCTCTTCCCCACTACCACATCCACCTTGTGGGGGAATTGACAAGGACACTGACTAGCCAAGGGTCAGTCCTCATTTTCAGCATCAAGCTGGACATTGCTGCTCAGCCAGGACACGTGGTTTCTCAGTGCAGGTCGGTAGCTACCCCATGAGCAGTGAGTGACTCGACTTCGCTTGTCTCAGTCTCAGAGAATAGGATTTTTCCTAGCTGGACAGACAGGGATGCAGTGGAGTTAGTTGCCCACAAATATATTTCGCAGAGGGCAAGCTATGAACACCTTCCATCAATCTGGATGGAGAGCACCACTGGTAAATCAGCTTCCCTACACTCCGGTGAGCTAGAGAACCATTAGTAGGCACAGAGCAGTCACACGGGGGAAGTCTCTGGCAGAATTGGAAATGAGTCTCCACTGAAACCCAGTTCTGTGCTTCCTTCTAAAGGGAAGGGAAGGCAGGCAGTTCAGAATCAGTTCACACATGGGAGGAGTTTGGGGCTCCCTTATAAATGCAGATCTCAGAGGAACCATCAATATTTATTGCAATCTTTTTGCAATTCAAAGTGCCAAATGGCACTCCCAAGCACAAACAGCTCCATAGCTGGGAAGAGTAGATTACTGCATTGCATGTCATGGTTACGCTAGATTTTTTTTTTACCCTAAACTCACCCTTCACATATAAGGACGGAGGTTTTGGTTGTGCAGTTATGCTTTGAGTTCGTTGCAACTTAAATATAGATGTAAAAGATAAAAGACAATGCATGAGAATTAGCAAATGGATCGGATTCTCTTGCTGAGCCTGAAGGATGTAGCAAAGTGAAATGATGAGTGTGAAATTGACTCAGCAATGAGAGGTTTATGGGGGCATGCTACCAGCAGAGCCAGACACTCCTGAGGTTTGGTTTGGAGAAGCACTCTGGTGATCACCCCATTCATTTCCCAGGTACCAAAGCTGGAATCAAGTTTTCCAAGGGATATTTGCTCAGATCAGATCGCTGCCTGTTAATGTGAAAGGTATTTTTATGTTGCTCTCGACATTTCATTCTCCAAATATTTCTTCTTGTCATTGTTTAGAGAGAAGCAGACTAATAAGTGGCTAGTTTTGGCGCGGCACTCTGCATGTTGTGGCTAAGCAATGCTCATGGCTGTTTATCATCTTTTTGTTTTCTCCATGCAAACAGTTATAAGCTCAGTTCAGAGAATAAGCCGTGCAGAGTCCGCTGCAGTGTCATTTACTGCGCTGTTTAATGGGGCTCCTTCCCGTCATACTTCAGAGAGATGGAAAAACTGTTTAGACAGGGTTAGTTGAGTCTCCCCCACTGCTAAGGGAAGATGACCAGTGATGTTTAATAACCTTTCAATGCTTGCGCCGTGTCTCATGTTTGTCCTAAATGCTGGTCCGGTTGACACTGCTGAAAATCAGTGTGAGCTGGTTATTTCAGTCAGCATGCAGAGGACTCTTTACTCTAAGGCTTTGATTTTCATTCAGACACCAGTAAATGGCTCCCTGGTCCAGATACTGGCCCAAGGCAGGGTGGAGTTTTGTTAAGAGGATCTGTCTCAAACATCTGGGAGAGCAGGGAATAGAAGGAAATTGTTCTGTGCCCAGGGAAGGAGGATTGCTAGATGACTTTCTGCTGAGTTTAGCAGTATGACTGATCGTCCTTAATTATTTGACTGCCAGCTTTCTGTTGGCATAAGGAAGTGACCCATCCACTTGAGTTTGGCTTGGATAAGAGATGGGCCTGAAGTGAAAATCCTGGATCTGAATGTGCCCAAACTTTGAGGGAGGTCAGATCTGGATTAAAACTTTAAGACTGGGCCCTACCTCTAAAACAGGGGCAGGCAAACTTTTTGGCCTGTGTGCTGCATTGGGTTTCATAAATTGTATGGAGGGCTGGTTAGGGGAGAGGGTCGTGGCCTGGCCCCCACCTCCTATATGCCCTCTCCCCCCCGGGACCCCTGCCCCATCCACACCCCCCCGCTCCCTGTCTCCTGACTGCCCCTGGACTCCCACCACCCCATCCAACTCCTCCTCTCATTTCTGATGCCCCCCCCGGGACCCTTGCCCCATCCAACCACCCCTTCTCCCTGTCCCCTGACTGCCCCCAGAACCCCTGCCCCTGCCCATGACTGCCCCCTTCCACCTCATCCAATCCCCCATCCTTCTTGACTGCCCCCCCAGGACCCCTGCCCCCATTCAACCCCCTGTTCTATGCCCTCTGACCGCCCCAACCCCTATCCACACCCCCGCCCCCTGACCACCACCCCGAACTGCCATGCCTTCTATCCAACCCCCCTTGCTCCCTGCCCCTTACCGAGCTGCCTGGAGCACTGGTGGCTGGCGGCGCTACAGCCACACCACCCAGCTGGAGCCGAGCCACACCGCCGCCACCACGCAGCACAGAGCACTGGGTCAGGCCGGGCTCTGCAGCTGCGCTGCCCCAGGCACTCACAGCCCCGCTGCCCAGAGCACTGCGCCGGCGGCGGAGGGAGTGAGCTGAGGGCATGGGGGAGGGGGGACAGCAAGGGAGGGGTCCGGGGTTAGCCTCCCGGGCCAGGAGCTCGGGGACCGGGCAGGACGGTCCCGAGGGCCGTAGTTTGCCCACCTCTGCTCTAAAAAGAAGCAAACCAAGCCCAGGATCTTACATCCCTGAATACAGCAGCTTGGGCCCAGAATCAGTCTTGCACCCCCCTGGGGAGCTGTGTGAAGGCAGGCAGGTTCCATTCACACAGGGGGTTGGAGTGGAACCCTACAGCAGTGCCTAGGGGCTCACCGTCCCTGAGTTCTGCTGTCAGTTTCAGGGTTGAATTTGGCCTGTTGCAGATGCCAAGCTAGAAACCTGCCCAGGTTTTCGGGGGGGTTTATGAGCCTGAGTGAATTTCCCAGCAAGCCTGGGTTGAGTCTGAAGGCTTGTAAAGACATGTGCAGCCAGGTCCCTTTCCCACAGTTTATGGAGGGAATGGTTTAATGATAAAACATAGTAGTCAAGGAAAACCAAGCAATGGTACATGAACAACATAATGGCCAACAAGGGTCAGGCTAGAGACTCTTGCCTATATGCTCGGGGTATTACTGATCGCCATATTTGGGGTCGGGAAGGAATTTTCCTCCAGGGTAGATTGGCCGAGCCTCTGGAGGTTTTTCGCCTTCCTCCGCAGCATGGGGCAGGGATCACTAGCAGGAGGGTCTCAGCCGATTGAAGTCACTAAAACACAGGACTGGGGACTTCAACGGTAGAGTACAGGGAAGGGTCTTGCGGCCTGCGGCATGCAGGGGGTCAGACCAGATGATCATAATGGTCCCTTCTGACCTTAATGTCTATGAGTCTATGAGTCTATGAGCTCTAGCCCCTACGGACTAACTGCTCGTGAGCACATACCGGGAGACTCCGCCCCCAGCTGCACATTGTGCCAAAGCTGGGGTATCAGGGACCCAAACAGCTCAGCTCACCAGCAGAACATCCATGGTGGGTATTCTTGCCACATAGCCCTGGAGATCAAGACTCTAGCAACAGAACAAGAGCAGCCCAGGTAGTGGCAGCGTACGCATCCCCCCAGCAACCCCATTCCCCTGGGGAGAGAGGTGGTCAGTCTCCATTGCCAAGTTGGAGCACCGAGTGCCAGTTGTGATGGTAATTTGTATGCAGTGTTACCAGCAGAGGTACGCCGCTGTTAGCAGCTAGAAATGAGCCTCTTTGGAAGACAATACCCTGGTCACTGAAAACACAAAGGGCTCTGGCTGTAGTTAGAGCAGGAGGGACTTGGTTAGTTTGAGCTTGGAAGGGTAGAAGGGAACACTTGCACCTGCAGGGAGGCTGATGAGCTAATGAGGTAACTAGCTACCAGCTGGATAGCTCTGAGAAGAAAGCAAGCAGTATGAAAGGCTGAGCCAGGGGTCAGGAAGGGGACTCCATGCAACTGCTGCTATGTTATGATGTACCTGGAGCATAAGCAGTAATAAAGAGTTGGTATCCTGGTGGACTGTGTGTGTCTGCTCGATTCCCAAAGAGATCCTGCCAGCCAGAGGTTCCAAGAGCTGAAGGGAGAACCCATTCACACCAGCTCTCAAATCCTTCTCATGAGTCTGGCAATATTGGGTTTCCTTCATCAATCCCCAGCTCCTGGGACCAGGGCTTTCATTTTGATTAAAAAGTATAGTTCTTGCCCTTGTGGTGGCCCAGAAAAGCTTGGAAGTGTGATCCACGTCCAGCCTAGTGTCTCAAAACCCAGAAGGCAAATTGGCTTAAAAATCATGAGATTTCTTTTAATCTCATGGCAGTTTGGCCTTTGATTCACGATTTCTGAGTGCTTTGGATTGGGAATGCTGTATTCAACATGCGCCCCGTCCTTATGAATTAGACTGAGACCTGCTTCACGTGGGCCACCCAATGGAGATCAGATGGTAACTGTGGCAGAGATAACTGCAATATGACATTGTCCTGCTGTTCCCATGCCCCTATACTGTACCTTGAAGGCAACAGCTGGAACCATTAGACTCCTCAGTTCAGATGACGCAAGCTGTATGAATGACTGTATATACGGTATTTTGACCCCAGATAGCCAGAAGCGAATAGCCAGCTGCATCCATGGGAGTTCTCTGGAGGGGAACAGCTCGCCAAACTTCGGCCCATCTCACAAGTTTGGGATGCTGGTGGGTTATGGGTCACTGATCTGCAGTCCTATGATCCATTTTTTAAATGGAGTGAAGTAAAGCTATTGTATTGTGTCCAAGCTCTGTGGAACCCACTAGTCAGTGTGTTACACATTCTCCTGCGGTGCTTGATCTAGAGAGTGGGTGGATCTCTGGACTCAAGCTGCATCAACTTATGCCTCTAGCCCTGGAGGTTGCTGGTTCAATACCTGGTGTTTGCCTTCACATTTGCAAACCCCTCCCCATATGGCTGGGCCCCTTAGTTGGTTCTGTCCTGTTGATTATCCTGCTCAGTGCTTCACAGTAACATTGGGTAGCTTCTGTGGGGATGGCTAAAGCAAATGTGGTGCAGCCAATAAGGCTGCTCAGACTCTACCTGGGTTAGACCATGTGAGAAGCTACAAATTAACCTGGAGCTGAGCGGATGTCCCGTGACTGACTCAGGTGGGGAGGGATGAATGTCTGACGTCTAGCACTTGGTATTCAATCAAAACGTCAGATGGGGGCAAGGGACTATCTGTGGGGCAGCTAATAGCATGAAGGGACCAAGAGCATGGCATGCAGACAGCAACTGTTGCTGAGTTCCCCCGGCTATCAGGAATAGATCTGACAAGCAATTAGAGCATGAATATATTACACAGCCTATAGGGGATGCCTTTGTTAAAACTTGCGACCCATACTTAGCTGTTTACTCAGGCTGCAGCATGGAGGGTGAGCAAGATCCTACCTGCCTGTCTGTCTCTCTTTCCCCTTGCTGAGGTTGCTGGCTAGCTCTGCATCTCATTGGATATTTCAAATGCTTTCTGCACAAGTCATAATTAATGCCGAGTCGTGGAGCTGAGACCAGATGTGCTGCTGAGATTATCTCCCAGGGCAGACCGGCTGCTCTCCGCTTTCCAGCGTTGGGTGCATGGAAGGCTGCCAGTGCTGGGACTCAGAATGTGTCTGATGCCTGAAGTCAGGACTTTCTTTCTCTGCCGCTCCTGCTGTCTGACGCTGCCTGGCTTCTGCTTGAAGCTCAGTGCCTGCCATGTAGCTGAATGCTGCACAAGAACCAGAGGTACGCAACAGTTTTCCAGAGCTTACTGTTGTTATGGTTTCCCTTTGCTAGAGGAAATGCAGATCTTTGCATTAATACTTGGGTAAGCTCAGACACAGGCTAAATATAACTTCAGTCTTTACAGAGGTAAAACAGTGAGGAGGGTATGGTCTAGGGCCAGAAATGCTGTCTTCACCCCCAGACACAAAACTAGCTGCTAAGGAAGTTTTCAGTGGAGTTTTTTGCACCTGAATTTGTGTGTGTGTGTGTGTACGTATATGCATGAGTGAACATGTCGTAACACGTATGAAGGATGGTCTTTTGTTGGAGGAACTAGAACTAAGGAGATCAGAGTTCAGTTCCCCGCTCCACCAGGGATTCCCTGTTTGACCTTGGGCAAGTCTCATAATTTCTCTGTTCCTCCAGTCCTGATAGTTGTTGTGTCCCTTTCTCCCACTCTGTCTGACTTGTCTAGTTAGAGCATAAGCTCTTAGAAGCAGGAACTTCCTCTGTGTGTGCATGTGCGTGCAGTGCCTTGCACAATTGGGCCTGTAGCTTCTACTGAAATACTAATGATGTGCACTGGAGGGTGTGTGTTGATGTACACAAGTGGGGAAAATGACTATGTCTGTGCATGATGGTGAATGTGTGTTTATGTGTCCACATGTGTGGAGGTGAGCATGCATGATGGTGTGTGGGAATGAGGTGTGTGTGTGTGTGTGTGTATTTGTGGTTGACCCTGTGCCCATCCATGATTTTGTGTATGTGAGAGTGACAGATGGGGGGGCTGGGAGGAGTGTATGAGATAGATAGAGCAGATGTCCATATGTGGGTTAGCATATATGTAATCCTGTGCAAGCTCTTGGGTCTGCGGATGTTTGTGGTCATGTATGTCTGAGGCTGACAGCTGTGTGTGAATATGCATGTCTATGCTGAGAATGTATGTGCATGCAAGGATGAGCATGTGTGCTTGAATCTATCTCCCTGTGTGTGTAATAACACACACACACGAATATTAGCTACACACATCTGCTTTGATCTTTCCACTCTGAGCGTATGCTGAGTGTTGTGTTCTCCTGGAGCAGCGATCTGAGCTAAAGGGAACCAAGATCTGCCTTTCTTGTTTCTCTCTGTAGTTTAGTTGGGATGGAGAAGAATGAAACCAGGAGGAGGATATATTTCCTGCCCACTGCATGTCTGAACAGCATGTTTGAATGCATAGGCACTGTATGCCTGGAGCTGGTGGGTGAGCTCTTTAGACAGGGACAGAGAGCCAGTCTGTGAGTCAGTGCATCCTTGCTGGCTTGGTTTTCTGCAGAGATCCACCTAACTCTTTAAAGAACAGAGGCAGCTTGTTGGAACTCCCCACCCCCCCAATTGTTCTAACCCATTTGTCTGGTATCTATTGGATCTTCCAGAGATTAAAGATGTGGTCCCAGGCATGTTCTTTTACTGCTTTGAAACCAAACAAAACGCCTGACTCTAGATAAGGATAGGACAAGAGGAGTTAACTGTTTGGATGCCAATAGCTTTGGGCTTGATTTCTAGTCTAACCCTGGCTGGCGGGTCTATAGGCTGAGTGGCATTGGCTCCCACATCTGCTGGGATGGGAAGAGAGAGCAGCGCAGGGCAGTAACGTCTTCCAACCGGATGATCAAAGACTGAGAGCAAAACGCTGCCAAATTCAGCGGGAGCTGCAGGCACCGGTGATTAAAAACAGGCCTGAGCCTTCAGGAGCCAACGGATTGAGCTGTGTGGAATTGGCTCCTAGTTTCCTTTTTGTTTCAAAGTTTGGACAAAGCCAATCCAGCCTTGGGGTGGGGGAGGCAAAGGGACCATGTGGCTGCCTCCTTTTAACAAGCCCTTGTTGGGCAGGGCTGGATGAGCTAGGAGATGCAGAAGGGAGACCAATTCAAAGAGAGTACGGTAGCACCTCGCTCTGTACCCTCCACCTCCGGTGGTGTGGAATGCCATGCCCGGGCTCCGGATCTGAAAGCTCCAGCCGACGCTTCCTGGGGGTGTTAGCTGGAGGTCAGTAGCAGACCCCTGAACTGCTGTATGGTCTAGCCATTGGGGGCAGAGCATAGTGCCACATTGTGTGTATGTGTTTGGGGCGGGGGAGAGGCCTCGAGTCTGCTCTGGAGCAGCAATAAAGTAGCTTTAATCCCATCCTCTCTGACCAAGAGGTGGCCGAATCCTCACCTCCTTCCCAGCAGTGTCCATATTGCCTCTTCTCTTCCTCCCAGCCCCACGCGTGTAGCCAGAAAGAGAAAAGGCCCTGAAAATTACTCGCAAGTTATGTGGGGGGAGGGGGACAGGCAGGGAGGAGGGAGAGGGATGTGTAGGCATGGGGGTGGGGAGGGAAGAGATTTCTGACAGAGGCTGGAGCCGTCCTGTGACACTGCCTCCGAAGTCTTCCATAGCTTGAGCAGCCTGTGAACATGGATCTCCTTTCCTGGAAGAAAGCGATTGTCACACAAGAGCCTCAGTTCCAAGAGGAAGAGGTGTGCTTGTGGGAGATAATGGGAGATGAAGCCTTTCATTGCCTAGCTGCTGCTTGGAGCCTGGCAAAAGCCAGAAATGACTAAGGAAGAGGGGGAATAGTCTGGGGTAATTTTGAACCCATTCAGCTGGGATCAGAAGTTCAACTGAAAACCAGGTGGTACTAGGAAAGGAAGCCTGGAAACAGGCTCAGAGAGCAGGCAGAGTGGAAAATAAGCAGAGGCTGTGAAGGGAGCTGCAAAGACAGGGGGACAGAGTCTAGCAGAGTAAATGTCTCTGCTCCTCTGTTCATAGCTAGTGAGCAGCCTTATTATTGGGGAGCTCCAGTAACTGAGAGAGGCCAAATGCACCCTGCTTGTTGGCAGCCTCAGCAGGGAAGTCAAGACTGTATGGGGCTATGCAGACATCTCCTCTCACGTGTAGAGTCGGGGTTGAGCTGTGGTTATAGGATAGTATAGGGAAGCATGTTTTGCTGCTGCCCTGCTAAAAGTGTCGGGTGCTGTGGGGACTCTGGACACCAGAGCTGTCAGTCCGGCACAAAATTCACTAAAAAACTTAGGTTTTGGTTTTTGAAAGAAGACCTCTTCTAGAACCACATACAATGCTGAGTGTCATAGAATAGGCACTTCTGTTTACCCTGAGCCATAACACAAGAACAAGGTGGCTGGCCTTGATTAGTTTTAAAAGCAACAGCTAAAAATAAATAGGAGGAGATTCATTTTTACAGAACTTATTGTTAACCTGTGGAACTCCCTGCCCTGGGATATTATTGAGACATATAGCTCAGTTAAGCTTCACAAGTGGATTAGACACTGATATAAATAAGAATTTAAATTGGCATGGACACTGGCTAGGATTAGATTAACAAAGGTGATCAATCCCCATTCTACAGTAAACTGATCACTAGTTGGTGTCAGCAAGGGAGTTCCTTCCTGCACACCAACCATGATACAGTAATGCACAATTAGGTATATTACCGGGGGAGGTTAACCCTTACTCTGAAGCCTCAACTACTGATCACTAGCAGAGACAGCATCCTGGACTAGAGGGTCCAATCCTGCACACTATTCAGGCATATCTTCCTTGAAGTCAGTGGGAAGAATCTCAGCAAGGAGTGTCCAGGATTGGGCCAAATATGGCTCATATATCTGATCTAGTATGGCAGCTCCATTGAAAGACAGCAAATGGTGATTGGAAAAACTTCCTGCTAGGAGTCCTGCACCTACCATGAAAGCATCAGTAAAATAAACATGGAACATGAGGTCCTGTGGTTAGTATTGGGATAGTAAGTGGGATGTTAAAAACAACAAAACATCTCATAATCTAACAATGCTGACTATCTGGCATATTATAATCTTATGCACAGAACATACTTGACATTATTCCTAGGAAATTGGCTCTGAGTACAGTATGAACCTGGTTCTGCATGCTGCTGTATCTTCAGAGCCATCAGATTAATTATGGGTACAATGGAAAGTCTCCTATTGACATCAATGGGCTTGGGATCAGGCTGCATATGTGCCATGGTCTGGTTGCATCTGAAATTGAATAGATTTGGGGATTATACCCTTTATCTGAAATCTCTGTTCTGAGCAGGGTCAATTGCTTGAATGCTGCTTCTCCTACGCCCCCACGGCCACATCTTGAGCAGCAGAACTAAGGGTTCAGAATGCATATGTTAGGCCATGCAGCTGAATGGGGCCCTAGCAGTGGGGATTGACCCTGGGATCTTTGAATCTAAAAGCATGAGGCTGTAGTATCTGAGCTAAGAAATCATGCTCTGTTAGCTCAGACTATAGCAGGCCCAGCCACCAATAGAGGGAGACAGAGAGCCACACGGAGTGGGTTACATACATGGAGCAGGTGTGGCTTACATTTACACATGACCATACAGGAGCATACTGTATGTATGGCGCATTAGGGTGCATCCCATGTGTGGTAAGGAAAGGTGCTCATGATTGAATAGTGGGGTAGCTGTTTCTTCTAGGAAACCAGCTTAATTATGTTTATGATGGAGTGTTTCATTAATTTTTATTGTGTGTTCGGTGGAACAGGTCTATGGAGAGGCGGCATTTCTCCATGGCATTCAGTGCTTTCGTGGACTGCACCCCCAGAGCCCCCTTCCATGTTCTTTGGGTTGGAGGATTTGATCTGCAGAGATATTACACTAGGGATTTTCTCTCGAGAAAACAAGACTCCATTAATACAGCACATGCATTAATTACTGTACAGCACAGTGTGGGACTGTCACTTGCTATGTGTTTGTACAGTACTTAGCACCCTGGGGCCCAAGCTGGGTGGTGGCCTGAGGTGCTACTGCAAATACATGGTAAATAATCCCAGTGAAGGCCACAAAGGAGACTGATTAGTTAGCTGAGATGGTTGAAAATGAAATGTAAAAGTAAAGGCCCCTGGTCAGGAAGGATCTTTCACAGCAGTGAGTGTGTTACCACTAATTCCTGGGTCTGTGGCTGGGTCCAGCGTGGGTTATTACATCCTGCCTGCTTACCGTTCCCCTGGCAGTGTCAGTGGGGGACATTAGTCTTCTTCCTGTCCCAAGCTTCATTTCTTTTCCGAGCTGTTGGGCTGGGTTGCTGTGAGCTGTTAAATAGCAGCTGTGTCCCTTCCCAGAGGTGGGTGTGCTCCAGTGGTAGATTCTGATGTGCCAAGTCAGTGCATCCATTTCAAAATGGGGCTCCTTTGGATCAAAGGCTCTGTGTCAATGCAATCACCCGGTCTACCATAAAGATGGAGAACAGCTGCAAGTCATCAAAACCAATGTTACATTCTTTTATACCTTTCTTGGGAGGAAAATTTTGCCCTTAGTTGGGCACCTGCCAATGACCCAGTGGAAGCTCTGGTTGCATATGTCAGGGCAGAATTTGGGCTATAGTATTTTTCATTCTAAGTAGAAGAAAATTATGAGTTTGTAGTTTTTCCTGGTTGATTTTTGCTGATCCTGGTAATAACTGGATTCATGTTCCAGTTTTGCTCCCTTCATGTGAAATATAACTCCCACCCTGACCCCATCCCATCCGCTGGCTTGTGGCAAATAAAAACTAATGCCAGGGTGTGTCTTTCATTGGCAGGGATCTTCGGGCAGCGATTGGAAGACACGGTGCAATACGAGCGGAAGTATGGCCTGCGGCTGGCCCCACTGCTGGTGGAGCAATGTGTGGATTTTATCCGGGAGCGAGGCCTCACCGAAGAAGGGCTCTTTCGCATGCCTGGTCAAGCCAACCTTGTCAAGGACCTGCAGGATTCATTTGATTGTGGAGAGAAGCCCCTCTTTGACAGGTGAGTTGGTATCTTAGTTGCTCAAAGCGAGCGTCAATCTCTTGATCCTTAACACGTCTCTGTAACATCCCTGGCTTCTGATAACATCCCAGATGTGGCAGTCTTGGAAGATGCTCATTTCCAACTGTGGTTCTCTTTATTTAACACGCTCTCTATGGGCTCAGTCCTGCAAGGTCCACTAGGCTCTGGTCCAGGGTGTTTAAGCACGACCTGAAATTTGAGCAGGTGCCTAGTTGATGAGACTGCTCATGTGCTTAAAGATAGGCACACGCTGAAGTGCTTTGCTGGGCTGGAGTGCTCAGCGGCTTACGGGAGGATCAAGACATAGAACAGATGTCACATGAACGACACTCTGTCTGGGCAGGGTGTCTGACCACTTGTTCCCATAGGGTCCTCTCACCACGTGCTAGTCTCCACAAGACCTAGGCTGTTTTTTTCTTCCCCTTTGACTGGTCTGAAGTCTCGGTCAGAAGCACCAAAGGGATGTTCCCCGGCCATTACACCTGAAGTGTGGAGAGCTGGTTAACAATTTTCCACCAAAACAATTTTTTTCAACAAAAATGGCTTCTTGATAAAAATGGAAATGTTTGCCCTGAAATTCCAGCAACTGGAACAGTTTTGGGTTGAAAACTGAAAAATAGCTGCTTTTTGTTGGGAGAAAATTGAAACATTTCTCCATTTACAACCCCCTCCCCCTAAAAAAGTCAGAGAATTTTGACAAAAATATTGATGATTTCCGGTTTTATTGAAAATTTTCACAAGGGGAAAACTAATTTCCTGTCCAGAAACGAGGTGTGCCTGCTGTGCCGGGGGTGGGGGGGGGAGGGAGGAAAGGCCCACCCGGACCTGCCAAGTGACTTTTATAGTATCATCAAATTTAAGGCCAGATCCTCTAGCCTGACCTCTTTTATATCACAGGCCACCAGCCCCCGCGCACTAAACCCAGGACCAAAATGAGATCACCAAGTATTACAACCTGCAGGAGACTAGATTCTTATGTGCCACAGGCGGAGACTAGGAGGGACTGAGGTGCAGCAGGCCCGAGGCCCCGTAATGGCTGGGAAATTATTGACATATCCAGATAATCCTGACAAGTGACCCGCACCCCACACTGCAGAGGAAGGTGAACCCCTCCCCCCTCCCGCTCCTCTCCAAGCTCCCTGTCAATCTGACCTGGGCGGAAATTCCTTCCAATCCCACCTATGGCGCTGCGAATGTGAGCAGGAACTAGCCAGCCATGCACCTGAGAGAGAAAGAGAGAATGCTCAGTGCCCTCTCAGAACCCTGTCCCATCCTGTCCAATGTCCCATCCCCAGCCATGGCCGTCCCTGTTGCTTCAGAGGAAAGAGATTTAAAAAACCCTCCCAGAATACAGGGGGGAGAACAGTGTCTAGCCAAATACGCCCAGTATTGCAGCCCTGAGCCTCTCCTGAACATATGTGCAGTTTGCCAAACTGCACAGTGCTTTTAGAAATGCCCCCCCCCCACCGGTAACCCTGCGCAGCTGAACGCCAGGGAGATTTGATCCAGGTCCAGATGCTGCGGGAGTTTGGATCTAATATCGTGATCGTGACCTGTTGCTAGTGATTTTGCTGGGTGAGATCATTTTCACTGGTGATCTAAGCAGCACTTGAACCCGGGTCTTGTGGCCAGACCCCTAAGCAATGATGCCACCATCTCTTTGCCCCTGCAAGCAGCCTACACTTTGTCTGTCTGTGCCCCCCACGCTTTCTGCTGCAGGAAGAGGTAGCATGGGCCTGAGTGGGGGATGCTGGGTTGCTCATTTCCAGCCTGGGAGGAATGTCTTTAAGAGTTTACTGAAGACATTCTTCCAATTCTTCCCTCCCCATCTCCACTTCCGGGCCACCCATCCTTCCCTCTTTGATTCTTAACCACAGTCAATATTTGTTCACTCAATGGCACTATCCAAGTGGAGTCCACCCCCTCCTCCACATGGCTGGATGACTCCTTACATTGTGGTTCAGCTTCCTGCTGGGATGGGAGAAGGAGGTGGGGGAAAGGCACGTGACTCCTGTCCTCCAGCTCAGCAGATGGGAAAAATCAACTTGCCACTCTTCTGGGTGCCCGCGATGGTGCTGCTGGGAATGAAACCCCATGAAACCGCCTCTGCACTTTGCTTTGGGGAAGCTTTGATTGAGTGCACGCCTTCCTCTCGCATCTCCTAGGGCTTGTCTGTACGGGGATATGCAGGAAAGTGAAGATGAATTAGCTAAAGGCGCAAAGTTAATTTAATTTGCTTTAGCTTCAGCCTCCTTCAAAGGGAATTCAGCTGCAACGAACTGAGGTCACTTTACTTCTGAATGAGAGTGTCCACACAGAAGTTTAATGCATTTTAACTTCACACCTTTAGTTAATTCAGCTTGTCCCCTGGTACATGAGCCCTAAGATAGCTGTAGCTCCAGAACAGGTGCAGTGTTAGGGCAAGCTTCGCCGACACCCTGATACTGCTCCCACTGAATTCATTCCTACTTGCAGGTGCCTATCGGAGGGCAGAAGTTGGCTCTTTATGTAGGGAGAAGTGGCTCTGTTTGCTTTTGCAGACAAGATTTGAGTCTTGTACTTTCCAAGGGCAAGGGAGAAGTGGGGTGGTGGGCAGAGGGGCTGATAACACAGCTTGTGAGCTCAGTTGGTTCTAGGAGATTTTTCTGCCTTCTTGGGCCTGGTGAGAATTTGCTGCTGGCATATCTGAACCTAAAGCCAGATTTGGAATTGAGCCCAAACTGTGAACCCCAATTTCAGCCTACTCTGACTCTGACCACCCATTTGCTGGCCCATCTCTGCTGCATAGTTACTGTTATCCTGTATTACAATCAGACCTTTCTTGACATGTGCCCATGAAGCAGAGGCCTAGCTGTGGTGGAGACTGTCATTGTCCAAACCAGTGCAAGCTTGGGAGTAAACTGGTATAAACTCCTGTTTTGATGCCCTTATCTTAGGGCTTGTCTTCACTATGGGGGTAAGTGGACCTAAGTTTCGCTACTCCAGCTAGCGGCGTCTTCACTGCGCTGCGTTGACGGGACACACTCTGCAGTCGAATTTCCTTACTCTTCTCAGAGAGCTGGAGTACCGGGGTCGACCAGAGAGCGCTTGCCATCGATTTAGCAGATCCCTGCAGCAGTGTTGATCTCCAAGTGAAGACCAGCCCTTAGTTTGAGTAGCTTACTTCAGTTTAGCATGAACCTCTTCCTAATCGACTCAAGTTACACCAAAAAAAAAAAAAAAAGCCACAGTTAACCAAAATAAGTGTCTAGACAGGGGTTTGCATGGGTTTAGCTAAACTGCTTTAAAATCAGACCTTTAGATAAATTGGCATAACTCTCCATATCAGTCCTCTTAATTCTGAACATCCTGCCTTTGGTCAATTAAAGTCTGAAACCCGTCCATTAGCATTGTTTGTTTTTTCATAGAATTAGATCGGCTAACGTACACAGTATAGCTAAGGCTGGTGGGAGCAGACAGGCAATGAAAGAGCAAATTGTATAGCTGAAGGGAGAGGATGGGGAACAGGTGACCAGCTCCTTACACATCCAACTATAATATGTAGGCAAAAAGGGTGCATGATCCTCGAGGACTTCAGTTTGTGTGACATATGCTGGCGGTCTCATGCTGCGAGTACTAAAACATCCCTGGAATTTCTAAATATTGTAGGTTTCAGAGTAGCAGCCGTGTTAGTCTGTATCCGCAAAAAGAAGAACAGGAGTACTTGTGGCACCTTAGAGACTAACAAATTTATTAGAGCATAAGCTTTCGTGGACTACAGCCCACTTCTTCAGATGCATATAGAATGGAACATATATTGAGGAGATATATATACACACATACAGAGAGCATAAACAGGTGGGAGTTGTCTTACCAACTCTGAGAGGCCAATTAATTAAGAGAAAAAACTTTTGAAGTGATAATCAAGCTAGCCCAGTACAGACAGTTTGATAAGAAGTGTGAGAATACTTACAAGGGGAGATAGATTCAATGTTTGTAATGGCTCAGCCATTCCACAGATCTTGGGAGACAGACCTGTCCTCGCTTACAGACAACCCCCCAACCTAAAGCAAATACTCACCAGCAACCACACATCACTGAACAAAACCACTAACCCAGGAACCTATCCTTTGTAACAAACCCCGATGCCAACTCTGTCCACATATCTATTCAAGTAACATCATCATAGGACCTAATCACATCAGCCATACCATCAGGAGCTCGTTCACCTGCACATCTACCAATGTGATATATGCCATCATGTGCCAGCAATGCCCCTCTGCCATGTACATTGGCCAAACCGGGCAGTCTCTACGCAAAAGAATTAATGGACACAAATCTGACATCAGGAATCAAAATACTCAAAAACCAGTGGGAGAACACTTTAACCTGTCTGGTCATTCAGTGACAGACCTGCGGGTGGCTATATTACAACAGAAAAACTTCAAAAACAGACTCCAATGAGAGACTGCTGAGCTAGAATTGATATGCAAACTAGACACAATCAACTCCGGTTTGAATAAGGACTGGGAATGGCTGAGCCATTACAAACATTGAAACCCCGAAGAAGTGGGCTGTAGTCCACGAAAGCTTATGCTCTAATAAATTTGTTAGTCTCTAAGGTGCCACAAGTACTCCTGTTCTTCTTTTTAAATATTGTAGGAAATTGTCACCTAACTCAAAACATGTTGCCGCTAACCCGGGGGGAGTCTATATTAGACCTTGTCATAACAGATAAAAAGGAACTGATCACAGAACTAAAAATTAATGGTAGCTTAGGTACAAGTAATCATGACTTGATCACATTTATAATGTGTAAACAGAATAAAGTCCACTCCAGTGATTATTTATATATACATACATACACATGCGGTGCTTTAAAAAGGACAATTTCACAAAGCAGGAAACAATTTTGAGTCAGATCTGCTGACAGGAATAATTTAATCATAAATTGTTTTAAGACCATTGTACTTAGATGCCCCAAAAGCCAACATTGAGGAATATAATTATAGCTGCTTTCACTGCCCCTTTAAACCAGGTCATTTTTTAAACTAATATAGCCTTCTTCCTCACCGCTGGCTTTTTGGGCATCTAAGTAAAATGTTCTCATAACAATTCCCAACTACCACTCCCATTTTTCTGATTAAATTATTCCTGTCAGCAGAGCTGACTCAAAATTGTTTCCTGCTTTGTGAAATTGTCCTTTTTAAAGCACCGCATGTGTATGTATATAATCACTGGACTGGACTTTATTCTGTTGGCATATTATAAATGTGATTAAGTCATGATTACTTATATACATTGTGTGTGTGTGTGTGTGTGTGTGTAAAACAAATGGAAGAAAGGTAAAGTTGATAGTAAGGAATATAAATCAGAAGCTAAGAATGTAGAAAATTGATAAGGGAAGCAAAGCTACAGCCAGTAGAGTAAAGGACACCAAGACATTATACAAGTATATTAGGAACAAAAAAATCCTGACAATAGTACTGGCCCATAACTAGATGGAAGTGATAGAATTATCAATAATAAAGCAGAAAAGGCAGAAGTGTTGAATAAATATTTTTGTTCTATATATGGGTAAAAGCCAGAAGATGTAGTCTCATTGTGTGATGATAACACCTTTACCATTAGTATCTCAGGAAGATGTTACACAGCAGCTACTAAAGTTAGACATTTAAAAAATTTAAAACTTTCCTCCAGGAGTTTTAAAAGAGTTGGCTGAGGGGCTTGCTTGACTTTTGTTGTTCATTAGAATACTAAGAATAAAATTGTCAGACACATAGAAGAACATAAATTGTTGGGCAAAAGTCAACATGGTTTCTCTAAAGGGAAATCGTGTCTTACTAATCTATTAGAGTTCTTTGAAGGGGTCAACAAATATGTGGACAAGGGGGATCCAGTGGACATAGTGTACTTAGATTTCCAGAAAGCCTTTGACAAGATCCCTCACCAAAGGCTCGTACGTAAATTAAGTTGTCATGGGATAAAATGGAAGGTCCTTTCATGGATTGAGAACTGGTTAAAAGACCAGGAACAAAGGGTAGGAATTAATGGTGCATTCTCAGAACGGAGAGGGGTAACTAGTGGTGTTTCCCAAGGGTCAGTCCTAGGACCAGTGCTATTCAACTTATTCATAAATGATCTGGAGAAAGGGGTAAACAGTGAGGTGGCAAAGTTTGCAGATGATACTAAACTGCTCAAGATAGTTAAGACCATAGCAGACTGTGAAGAACTTCAAAAAGATCTCACAAAACTAAGTGATTGGGCAACAAAATGGCAAATGAAATTTAATGTGGATAAATGTAAAGTAATACACATTAGAAAAAATAACCCCAACTATACATACAATATGATGGGGCCTAATTTAGCTACAACAAATCAAGAAAAAGATCTTGGAGTCATCGTGGATAGTTCTCTGAAGATGTCCACGCAGTGTGCAGAGGCGGTCAAAAAAGCAAACAGGATGTTAGGAATCATTAAAAAGGGGATAGAGAATAAGATGGAGAATATATTATTGCCCTTATATAAATCGATGGTACGCCCACATCTTGAATACTGCGTACAGATGTGGTCTCCTCATCTCAAAAAAGATATACTGGTACTAGAAAAGGTTCAGAGAAGGGCAACTAAAATGATTAGGGGTTTGGAGAGGGTCCCATATGAGAAGAGATTAAAGAGGCTAGGACTTTTCAGCTTGGAAAAGAGGAGACTAAGGGGGGATATGATAGAGGTATATAAAATTATGAGTGATGTAGAGAAAGTAGATAAGGAAAAGTTATTTACTTTATTCCCATAATACAAGAACTAGGGGTCACCAAATGAAATTAATAGGCAGCAGGTTTAAAAGAAATAAAAGGAAGTTCTTCACACAGCGCACAGTCAACTTGTGGGACTCCTTACCTGAGGAGGCTGTGAAGGCTAGGACTTTAACAGCGTTTAAAAGAGAACTGGATAAATTCATGGAGGTTAAGTCCATTAATGGCTATTAGCCAGGATGGGTAAGGAATGGTGTCCCTAGCTTCTGTTTGTCAGAGGGTGGAGATGGATGGCAGGAGAGAGATCACTTGATCATTACCTGTTAGGTTCACTTCCTCTGGGGCACCTGGCATTGGCCACTGTCGGTGGACAGGATACTGGGCTAGATTCATAGATTCTAGGACTGGAAGGGACCTCGAGAGGTCATAGAGTCCAGTCCCCTGCCCGCATGGCAGGACCAAATACTGTCTAGACCATCCCCGATAGACATTTATCTAACCTACTCTTAAATATCTCCAGAGATGGAGATTCCACAACCTCCCTAGGCAATTTATTCCAAATAGGCAATGTATTTTGTTTAACCACCCTGACAGTTAGGAACTTTTTCCTAATGTCCAACTTAGACCTCCCTTGTTGCAGTTTAAGCCCATTGCTTCTTGTTCTATCCTTAGAAGCTAAGGTGAACAAGTTTTCTCCCTCCTCCTTATGACACCCTTTTAGATACCTGAAAACTGCTATCATGTCCCCTCTCAGTCTTCTCTTTTCCAAACTAAACAAACCCAATTCTTTCAGCCTTCCTTCATAGGTCATGTTCTCAAGACCTTTAATCATTCTTGTTGCTCTTTTCTGGACCCTCTCCAATTTCTCCACATCTTTCTTGAAATGCGATGCCCAGAACTGGACACAATACTCCAGCTGAGGCCTAACCAGAGCAGAGTAGAGTGGAAGAATGACTTCTCATGTCTTGCTCACAACACACCTGTTAATACATCCCAGAATCATGTTTGCTTTTTTTGCAACAGCATCACACTGTTGACTCATATTTAGCTTGTGGTCCACTATAACCCCTAGATCCCTTTCTGCTGTACTCCTTCCTAGACAGTATTCCCATTCTGTATGCGTGAAACTAATTTTTTCTTCCTAAGTGGAGCACTTTGCATTTGTCTTTGTTAAACTTCATCCTGTTTAACTCAGACCATTTCTCCAATTTGTCCAGGTCATTTTGAATTATGACCCTGTCCCCCAAAGCAGTTGCAATCCCTCCCAGTTTGGTATCATCCGCAAACTTAATAAGCGTACTTTCTATGCCAATATCTAAGTCGTTAATGAAGATATTGAACAGAGCCGGTCCCAAAACAGACCCCTGCGGAACCCCACTCGTTATGCCTTTCCAGCAGGATTGGGAACCATTAATAACAACTCTCTGAGTACAGTTATCCAGCCAGTTATGCACCCACCTTATAGTAGCCCCATCTAAATTGTATTTGCCTAGTTTATCGATAAGAATATCATGCGAGACCGTATCAAATGCCTTACTAAAGTCTAGGTATACCACATCCACAGGTTCTCCCTTATCCACAAGACTCGTTATCCTATCGAAGAAAGCTATCAGATTTGTTTGACATGATTTGTTCTTTACAAATCCATGCTGGCTGTTCCCTATCACCTTACCACCTTCCAAGTGTTTGCAGATGATTTCCTTAATTACTTGCTCCATTATCTTCCCTGGCACAGAAGTTAAACTAACTGGTCTGTAGTTTCCTGGGTTGTTTTTATTTCTCTTTTTATAGATGGGCACTATATTTGCCCTTTTTCAGTCTTCTGGAATCTCTCCCGTCTCCCATGATTTTCCAAAGATAATAGCTAGAGGCTCAGATACCTCCTCAATTAGCTCCTTGAGTATTCTAGGATGCATTTCATCAGGCCCTGGTGACTTGCAGGCATCTAACTTTTCTAAGTGATTTTTAACTTGTTCTTTTTTTATTTTATCTGCTAAACCTACCCCTTTCCCATTAGCATTCACTATGTTAGGCATTCCTTCAGACTTCTCGGTGAAGACCGAAACAAAGAAGTCATTAAGCATCTCTGCCATTTCCAAGTTTCCTGTTACTGTTTCTCCCTCTTCACTAAGCAGTGGGCCTACCCTGTCTTTGGTCTTCCTCTTGCTTCTAATGTATTGATAAAAAGTCTTCTTGTTTCCCTTTATTCCTGTAGCTAGTTTAAGCTCATTTTGTGCCTTTGCTTTTCTAATCTTGCCCCTGCATTCCTGTGTTGTTTGCGTATATTCATCCTTTGTAATCTGTGTTAGTTTCCATTTTTTATATGACTCCTTTTTATTTTTTAGATCATGCAAGATCTCGTGGTTAAGCCAAGGTGGTCTTTTGCCACATTTTCTATCTTTCCTAACCAGCGGTAGGGTTTTGGTAGGGTTACCATATTTTGAGCCTCCAAAAGGAGGACACTCCACGGAGGACACTCCGGCCCTGGCCCCAGCCCCGCCCATGCCCCCCCACGCCCCAACTCCGCCCCTTCCCCAAAGTCCCCGCCCCAACTCCGCCCCCTCCCCTGCTTCCCGCGAACATTTGATTCGTGGGAAGCCTGAAGCAGGTAAGGGGGATGTGGGGGGAGGAGGCGCGGCCCAGTCTGGCCCCCCCCGGCATCTCCAGCCTGGGTCGGCTCGGGCCCTGGGGTGCCGGCCCCAGGCCCGGCCCCCGGCCCGCCCAGCACTGCCGGTCCCCGGCCCGGCCCCCGGGCCCCCAGCTGAGCACCCCCGGCCCACCCAGCACTGCCGGTCCCCGGCCCGGCCCCCGGCTCAGCACCCCCCGGCCCCGGCCCCCAGCTCGGCACCGCACCGCCGGCCCGGCCCCCGGCCCGGCACCGCCGACCACCGGCCCGGCCCAGCACCGCCGGACCCGCATGTCCCGATTTTCCCGGACATGTCCGGCTTTTTGGGATTTCCCCCCC